>NC_088225.1:4916931-4921931 GCF_036934945.1 Oncorhynchus masou masou | reverse complement strand
CCACCCTGCCCTGACCGGAGCCATCCCCTCACAGGACAATGGCTGCACGCGGTGCATAGCCCTACCCATTCAGCTAGCCACCCTGCCCAGACCGGAGCCACCCCCTCACAGGACAATGGCTGCACGCGGTGCATAGCCCTACCCATTCAGCTAGCCGCCCTGCCCAGACCGTAGCCACCCCCTCACAGGACAATGGCTGCACGCGGTGCATAGCCCTACCCATTCAGCTAGCCACCCTGCCCTGACCGGAGCCATCCCCTCACAGGACAATGGCTGCACGCGGTGCATAGCCCTACCCATTCAGCTAGCCGCCCTGCCCAGACCGGAGCCACCCCCTCACAGGACAATGGCTGCACGCGGTGCATAGCCCTACCCATTCAGCTAGCCGCCCTGCCCAGACCGGAGCCATCCCCTCACAGGACAATGGCTGCACGCGGTGCATAGCCCTACCCATTCAGCTAGCCACCCTGCCCAGACCGGAGCCATCCCCTCACAGGACAATGGCTGCACGCGGTGCATAGCCCTACCCATTCAGCTAGCCGCCCTGCCCAGACCGGAGCCATCCCCTCACAGGACAATGGCTGCACGCGGTGCATAGCCCTACCCATTCAGCTAGCCACCCTGCCCTGACCGGAGCCATCCCCTCACAGGACAATGGCTGCACGCGGTGCATAGCCCTACCCATTCAGCTAGCCACCCTGCCCTGACCGGAGCCACCCCCTCACAGGACAATGGCTGCACGCGGTGCATAGCCCTACCCATTCAGCTAGCCGCCCTGCCCAGACCGTAGCCACCCCCTCACAGGACAATGGCTGCACGCGGTGCATAGCCCTACCCATTCAGCTAGCCGCCCTGCCCAGACCGTAGCCACCCCCTCACAGGACAATGGCTGCATGCGGTGCATAGCCCTACCCATTCAGCTAGCCGCCCTGCCCTGACCGTAGCCACCCCCTCACAGGACAATGGCTGCACGCGGTGCATAGCCCTACCCATTCAGCTAGCCGCCCTGCCCAGACCGTAGCCACCCCCTCACAGGACAATGGCTGCACGCGGTGCATAGCCCTACCCATTCAGCTAGCCGCCCTGCCCAGACCGGAGCCACCCCCTCACAGGACAATGGCTGCAGGCGGTGCATAGCCCTACCCATTCAGCTAGCCGCCCTGCCCTGACCGGAGCCATACACTTCAGTGAGAGAGAATGGGCATGTGCGAGGGGTGACCATTGTGCGCTTGAGATGACGAGTGCACAGGAAGGAAGCTTTACAAGTGTCTTCTTTTTCACATAACCATTGAAAGGTTTGTTAGACGTTCATTCGCTTAGCTGCTGCAGCCAGAGCTCACTCTTCCTGTTTCTCCCGCCCTGCTGTTCAACAGAGCAACAGAGTAACACAGAGCAGAGTGACATCTCATACACAAACAGTGGGCTCCCAGACAGAGCCAGGGAGCGTATCTCAGAGAAGAAGCAGTCCTCCCAGCAGCAGGAAGTCAGTCATTAGGAAACATTGTTACAAGGGAGGGAGGGAGGGGAGAGAGGGAGGGAGTGGGTGAGGGGAGAGGAGAGAGGGAGTGGGTGAGGGGAGAGGAGAGAGGGAGGGAGGGGAAAGGAGAGAGGGAGGGAGTGGGTGAGGGGAGAGGAGAGAGGGGGAGTGTGTGAGGGGAGAGGAGAGAGGGAGGGAGGGAGTGTGTGAGGGGAGAGGAGAGAGGGAGGGAGGGAGTGTGTGAGGGGAGAGGAGAGAGGGAGGGAGGGATTGTGTGAGGGGAGAGGAGAGAGGGAGGGAGGGAGTGTGTGAGGGGAGAGGAGAGAAGGAGGGAGTGTGTGAGGGGAGAGGAGAGAGGGGGGAGTGTGTGAGGGGAGAGGAGAGAAGGTGGGAGTGTGTGAGGGGAGAGGAGAGAGGGAAGGAGTGTGTGAGTGGAGAGGAGAGAGGGAAGGAGTGTGTGAGGGGAGAGAGGGAGGGAGTGTGTGAGGGGAGAGGAGAGAGGGAGGGAGTCTGTGAGGGGTGAGGAGAGAGGGAAGGAGTGTGTGAGGGGAGAGGAGAGAGGGAGTGAGTGTGTGAGGGGAGAGGAGAGAGGGGGAGTGTGAGGGGAGAGGAGAGAGGGAGGGAGTGTGTGAGGGGAGAGGAGAGAGGGAGGGAGTGGGTGATGGCAGAGGAGAGAGGGGGGAGTTGGTGGGGAGAGGAGAGAGGGGGAGTGTGTGAGGGGAGAGGAGAAAGGGAGTGAGTGTGTGAGGGGAGAGGAGAGAGGGAGGGAGTGGGTGAGGGGAGAGGAGAGAGGGAGGGAGGGGAGAGGAGAGAGGGAGGGAGTGGGTGAGGGGAGAGGAGAGGAGAGAGGGAGGGAGTGTGTGAGGGGAGAGGAGAGGAGGGAGGGAGTGGGTGAGGGGAGAGGAGAGAGGGAGGGGTGTGTGTGTGTGGGGAGAGGAGGGAGGGAGGGAGGGAGGGAGGGAGGGAGGGAGGGAGGGAGGGAGGGAGGGAGGGAGGGAGGGAGGGAGGGAGGGAGGGAGGGAGGGAGGGGGAGGGAGGGAGGGAGGGAGGGAGGGAGAGGAGAGAGGGAGGGAGTGTGTGAGGGGAGAGGAGAGAGGGAGGGAGTGTGTGAGGAGAGGAGGAGAGAGGGAGGGAGTGGGTGAGGGGAGAGGAGAGAGGGAGGGAGTGTGTGTGTGAGGGGAGAGGAGAGAGGGAGAGAGGAAGGGAGTGTGTGAGGGGAGAGGAGAAGAAGGAGGGAGTGTGTGAGGGGAGAGGAGAGAAGGTGGGAGTGTGTGAGGGGAGAGGAGAGAGGGAAGGAGTGTGTGAGTGGAGAGGAGAGAGGGAAGGAGTGTGTGAGGGGAGAGAGGGAAGGAGTGTGTGAGGGGGAGAGGAGAGAGGGAGGGAGGGAGTGTGTGAGGGGAGAGGAGAGAGGGAGGGAGTGTGTGAGGGGAGAGGAGAGAGGGAGGGAGTGTGTGAGGGGAGAGGAGAGAGGGGGAGTGTGTGAAGGGAGAAGAGAGAGGGGGAGTGGGTGAGGGGAGAGGAGAGAGGGGGGGAGTGTGTGAGGGGAGAGGAGAGAGGGAGGGAGTGGGTGAGGGCAGAGGAGAGAGGGGGAGTGGGTGAGGGGAGAGGAGAGAGGGGGGGAGTGTGTGAGGGGAGAGGACAGAGAGAGGGAGGGAGTGTGTGAGGGGAGGGGAGAGATGGAGGGAGTGGGTGAGGGGAGAGGAGAGAGGGAGGGAGGGGAGAGGAGAGAGGGGGAGTGGGTGAGGGGAGAGGAGAGAGGGAGGGTGTGAAGGGAGAGGAGAGAGGGGGGAGTGGGTGAGGGGAGAGGAGAGAGGGAGGGAGTGTGTGAGGGGAGAGGAGAGAGAGAGAGGGAGGGAGTGTGTGAGGGGAGAGGAGAGAGGGAGGGAGTGGGTGAGGGGAGAGGAGAGAGGGAGGGAGTGTGTGAGGGGAGAGGAGAGAGGGAGGGAGTGTGTGAGGGGAGAGGAGAGAGGGAGGGAGTGGGTGAGGGGAGAGGAGAGAGGGAGGGAGTGTGTGAAGGGAGAGGAGAGAGGGGGAGTGGGTGAGGGGAGAGGAGAGAGAGAGGGAGTGTGTGAGGGGAGAGGAGAGAGGGAGGGAGTGGGTGAGGGCAGAGGAGAAAGGGGGGAGTGGGTGAGGGTAGGAGAGAGGGAGGGAGTGTGTGAGGGCAGAGGAGAGAGGGAGGGAGTGGGTGAAGGGAGAGGAGAGGAGAGAGGGAGGGAGTGGGTGAGGGGAGAGGAGAGAGGGAGGGAGTGTGTGAGGGGAGAGGGAGGGAGGGAAGGAGTGTGTGAGGGGAGAGGAGAGATCAGGAGAGGGCAACAAAAATATTGAATGACTTTCACACTGGGCTGAAGCTAGGCAAAGAACAGAGGGATGAGAGAGATGGAATATAAAACAGGAGGATAAAGATGTAGACTAGATATAGTAGAATGTAAAGTTTAAACAAAGGTGCTTGTTTGACTTCTAAAGGAATTACGGCCTTCATAAAGTGAGCAGGACGAGGCCTTTGGGGATCAATCAGTCAACCCTACAGATCAACATGACTGACTGGCGAAGGGCACGGCAGCCCAGGTCATAGAACCTCAGAGCAACAGAGAAGCCTCCTCAGCACTTTCACAAAGTCAGAAAAGTCCTCTGAGAGAGAGAAGGGGGAGGGAGGGAGAAAAACGAGGAAGGAGGAAATGAACTGTGTGTAAAACATCCCGAGCAGACACAAATAAAAGCCAATCACCATCACCATCGTTCGCAGCAGCAGCAGGAGGCGGAGAGAGGCCGTTTTCGCCATTCACAAAACTCCTCTTGCCAAAAGCCAGTTTGATAGGTGAGAGAGATACGGTGGGGATGGGGGGGGGGGTGCGATGGTGCAAAGAAGGGGGGGGGGGGACGATGGTGCAGAGAAGGGGGGGAGGGGGTTGCTGTGCAGATGGGTAGTGTTGGACGGGACAGAATATTGGACCATTACGAGAGGCGAGAAGGTGGGGGCTCACGCCCTCTCAGGACTGGCACCGCCAGAGCAAACCTGCCCTAAAACACCTCAAACAAAAGATTTAGCACGAGCCACCTCCGACAGGAAGTAAGGATGGCTGTCTTTGTGTCCACGCTACTAATCAGAGGGAAGAAGAGGAAAGGCAGAAGGGAAAGGCCTCTGTCTGAATGGAGGATACAGAGAAGCCAAGAGGCCAGCCTTCACACAGCCCTTTAACATCCCAAGGGACTTACAGTATAGTAGTAGGATACAGGCCCGGACTGACAGAAGCGATAACACACACTATCCAGGCCTAATGGCCTCTGCTATGACTTCATTTAAGCCTTGAGGGACTCCTAAGTGGATATAACTATGAGCAAGGGACTGCTGCCACGACTTCCCGATCAGACCGTATTGTGATGAGAGACAGTCGTTATATTGTTCCTGTTTTTAGGAGCTTTGATAACAAGTCAGCCTGTGCTGGAAAAATACATTCTGATACAAGCCTTGATTGTTGTTGCGGTGAATAGCGGTGACACTGTCCAATTGTCTACTTCATCAAGT
>NC_088225.1:4899431-4914431 GCF_036934945.1 Oncorhynchus masou masou | reverse complement strand
CGACGGAGACGGGAAACAGGGAGCGAGAGAGCAGGGGAACACTGGAGACGGGAAACAGAGAGCGAGAGAGCAGAGGAACACTGGAGACGGGAAACAGAGAGCGAGAGAGCAGGGGAACGATGGAGACGGGAAACAGAGAGCGAGAGAGCAGGGGAACGACGGAGACGGGAAACAGAGAGGGAGAGAGCAGGGGAACGACGGAGACGGGAAACAGAGAGCTAGAGAGCAGGGGAACGACGGAGACGGGAAACAGAGAGCGAGAGAGCAGGGGAACGACGGAGACGGGAAACAGAGAGCTAGAGAGCAGGGGAACGACGGAGACGGGAAACAGAGAGGGAGAGAGCAGGGGAACGACGGAGACGGGAAACAGAGAGGGAGAGAGCAGGGGAACGACGGAGACGGGAAACAGAGAGCGAGAGAGCAGGGGAACGATGGAGACGGGAAACAGAGAGCGGGAGAGCAGGGGAACGACGGAGACGGGAAACAGAGAGCGAGAGAGCAGAGGAACACTGGAGACGGGAAACAGAGAGCGAGAGAGCAGGGGAACGACGGAGACGGGAAACAGGGAGCGAGAGAGCAGGGGAACGACGGAGACGGGAAACAGAGAGCGAGAGAGCAGGGGAACACTGAAGACGGGAAACAGAGAGCGAGAGAGCAGAGGAACACTGGAGACGGGAAACAGAGAGCGAGAGAGCAGGGGAACGACGGAGACGGGAAACAGGGAGCGAGAGAGCAGGGGAACACTGGAGACGGGAAACAGAGAGCGAGAGAGCAGAGGAACACTGGAGACGGGAAACAGAGAGCGAGAGAGCAGGGGAACGATGGAGACGGGAAACAGAGAGCGAGAGAGCAGGGGAACGACGGAGATGGGAAACAGAGAGCGAGAGAGCAGGGGAACGACGGAGACGGGAAACAGAGAGGGAGAGAGCAGGGGAACGACGGAGACGGGAAACAGAGAGGGAGAGAGCAGGGGAACGACGGAGACGGGAAACAGAGAGCTAGAGAGCAGGGGAACGACGGAGACGGGAAACAGAGAGGGAGAGAGCAGGGGAACGACGGAGACGGGAAACAGAGAGCGAGAGAGCAGGGGAACGACGGAGACGGGAAACAGAGAGCGGGAGAGCAGGGGAACGACGGAGACGGGAAACAGAGAGCGAGAGAGCAGGGGAACACTGAAGACGGGAAACAGAGAGCGAGAGAGCAGAGGAACACTGGAGACGGGAAACAGAGAGCGAGAGAGCAGGGGAACGACGGAGACGGGAAACAGGGAGCGAGAGAGCAGGGGAACGACGGAGACGGGAAACAGAGAGCGAGAGAGCAGGGGAACACTGAAGACGGGAAACAGAGAGCGAGAGAGCAGAGGAACACTGGAGACGGGAAACAGAGAGCGAGAGAGCAGGGGAACGACGGAGACGGGAAACAGGGAGCGAGAGAGCAGGGGAACACTGGAGACGGGAAACAGAGAGCGAGAGAGCAGAGGAACACTGGAGACGGGAAACAGAGAGCGAGAGAGCAGGGGAACACTGAAGACGGGAAACAGAGAGCGAGAGAGCAGAGGAACACTGGAGACGGGAAACAGAGAGCGAGAGAGCAGGGGAACGACGGAGACGGGAAACAGGGAGCGAGAGAGCAGGGGAACACTGGAGACGGGAAACAGAGAGCGAGAGAGCAGAGGAACACTGGAGACGGGAAACAGAGAGCGAGAGAGCAGGGGAACGATGGAGACGGGAAACAGAGAGCGAGAGAGCAGGGGAACGACGGAGACGGGAAACAGAGAGTGAGAGAGCAGGGGAACGACGGAGACGGGAAACAGGGAGCGAGAGAGCAGGGGAACACTGGAGACGGGAAACAGAGAGCGAGAGAGCAGGGGAACGACGGAGACGGGAAACAGGGAGCGAGAGAGCAGGGGAACACTGGAGACGGGAAACAGAGAGCGAGAGAGCAGGGGAACGACGGAGACGGGAAACAGAGAGCGAGAGAGCAGGGGAACGACGGAGACGGGAAACAGAGAGCGAGAGAGCAGGGGAACGATGGAGACGGGAAACAGAGAGCGAGAGAGCAGGGGAACGACGGAGACGGGAAACAGAGAGCGAGAGAGCAGGGGAACGACGGAGACGGGAAACAGAGAGGGAGAGAGCAGGGGAACGACGGAGACGGGAAACAGAGAGCGAGAGAGCAGGGGAACGACGGAGACGGGAAACAGAGAGCGGGAGAGCAGGGGAACGACGGAGACGGGAAACAGAGAGCGAGAGAGCAGGGGAACACTGAAGACGGGAAACAGAGAGCGAGAGAGCAGAGGAACACTGGAGACGGGAAACAGAGAGCGAGAGAGCAGGGGAACGACGGAGACGGGAAACAGGGAGCGAGAGAGCAGGGGAACGACGGAGACGGGAAACAGAGAGCGAGAGAGCAGGGGAACACTGAAGACGGGAAACAGAGAGCGAGAGAGCAGAGGAACACTGGAGACGGGAAACAGAGAGCGAGAGAGCAGGGGAACGACGGAGACGGGAAACAGGGAGCGAGAGAGCAGGGGAACACTGGAGACGGGAAACAGAGAGCGAGAGAGCAGAGGAACACTGGAGACGGGAAACAGAGAGCGAGAGAGCAGGGGAACGATGGAGACGGGAAACAGGGAGCGAGAGAGCAGGGGAACACTGGAGATGGGAAACAGAGAGCGAGAGAGCAGGGGAACGACGGAGACGGGAAACAGAGAGTGAGAGAGCAGGGGAACGACGGAGACGGGAAACAGAGAGCGAGAGAGCAGAGGAACGACGGAGATGGGAAACAGGGAGTGAGAGAGCAGGGGAACGATGGAGCGAGAGAGCAGGGGAACGATGGAGACGGGAAACAGAGAGCGAGAGAGCAGGGGAACACTGGAGACGGGAAACAGGGGGCGAGAGAGCAGGGGAACACTGGAGATGGGAAACAGAGAGCGAGAGAGCAGGGGAACGACGGAGACGGGAAACAGAGGGCGAGAGAGCAGGCGAACACTGGAGACGGGAAACAGGGAGCGAGAGAGCAGGGGAATGACGGAGACGGGAAACAGGGAGTGAGAGAGCAGGGGAACGACAGAGATGGGAAACAGAGAGCGAGAGAGCAGGGGAACGACGGACACGGGAAACAGAGAGTGAGAGAGCAGGGGAACGATGGAGACGGGAAACAGGGAGCGAGAGAGCAGGGGAACACTGGAGATGGGAAACAGAGAGCGAGAGAGCAGGGGAACGACGGAGACGGGAAACAGAGAGTGAGAGAGCAGGGGAACGACGGAGACGGGAAACAGAGAGCGAGAGAGCAGGGGAACGATGGAGACGGGAAACAGAGAGCGAGAGAGCAGGGGAACGACGGAGACGGGAAACAGAGAGTGAGAGAGCAGGGGAACGACGGAGACGGGAAACAGGGAGCGAGAGAGCAGGGGAACACTGGAGACGGGAAACAGAGAGCGAGAGAGCAGGGGAACGACGGAGACGGGAAACAGAGAGCGAGAGAGCAGGGGAACGACGGAGACGGGAAACAGGGAGCGAGAGAGCAGGGGAACACTGGAGACGGGAAACAGAGAGCGAGAGAGCAGGGGAACACTGAAGACGGGAAACAGAGAGCGAGAGAGCAGGGGAACACTGAAGACGGGAAACAGAGAGCGAGAGAGCAGGGGAACGATGGAGACGGGAAACAGAGAGTGAGAGAGCAGGGGAACGACGGAGACGGGAAACAGAGAGCGAGAGAGTAGGGGAACACTGGAGATGGGAAACAGGGAGCGAGAGAGCAGGGGAACACTGGAGACGGGAAACAGAGAGCGAGAGAGTAGGGGAACACTGGAGACGGGAAACAGGGAGCGAGAGAGCAGGGGAACACTGGAGATGGGAAACAGAGAGCGAGAGAGCAGGGGAACGACGGAGACGGGAAACAGAGAGTGAGAGAGCAGGGGAACGACGGAGACGGGAAACAGAGAGCGAGAGAGCAGAGGAACGACGGAGATGGGAAACAGGGAGCGAGAGAGCAGGGGAACGATGGAGCGAGAGAGCAGGGGAACGATGGAGACGGGAAACAGAGAGCGAGAGAGCAGGGGAACACTGGAGACGGGAAACAGAGAGCGAGAGAGCAGGGGAACGACGGAGACGGGAAACAGGGAGCGAGAGAGCAGGGGAACACTGGAGACGGGAAACAGAGAGCGAGAGAGCAGGGGAACGACGGAGACGGGAAACAGAGAGTGAGAGAGCAGGGGAACGACGGAGACGGGAAACAGAGAGCGAGAGAGCAGGGGAACACTGGAGATGGGAAACAGAGAGCGAGAGAGCAGGGGAACGACGGACACGGGAAACAGAGAGTGAGAGAGCAGGGGAACGATGGAGACGGGAAACAGGGAGCGAGAGAGCAGGGGAACACTGGAGATGGGAAACAGAGAGCGAGAGAGCAGGGGAACGACGGAGACGGGAAACAGAGAGTGAGAGAGCAGGGGAACGACGGAGACGGGAAACAGAGAGCGAGAGAGCAGGGGAACGATGGAGACGGGAAACAGAGAGCGAGAGAGCAGGGGAACGACGGAGACGGGAAACAGAGAGTGAGAGAGCAGGGGAACGACGGAGACGGGAAACAGGGAGCGAGAGAGCAGGGGAACACTGGAGACGGGAAACAGAGAGCGAGAGAGCAGGGGAACGACGGAGACGGGAAACAGAGAGCGAGAGAGCAGGGGAACGACGGAGACGGGAAACAGGGAGCGAGAGAGCAGGGGAACACTGGAGACGGGAAACAGAGAGCGAGAGAGCAGGGGAACACTGAAGACGGGAAACAGAGAGCGAGAGAGCAGGGGAACACTGAAGACGGGAAACAGAGAGCGAGAGAGCAGGGGAACGATGGAGACGGGAAACAGAGAGTGAGAGAGCAGGGGAACGACGGAGACGGGAAACAGAGAGCGAGAGAGTAGGGGAACACTGGAGACGGGAAACAGGGAGCGAGAGAGCAGGGGAACACTGGAGACGGGAAACAGAGAGCGAGAGAGCAGGGGAACGACGGAGACGGGAAACAGAGAGCGAGAGAGCAGGGGAACGACGGAGACGGGAAACAGGGAGCGAGAGAGCAGGGGAACACTGGAGACGGGAAACAGAGAGCGAGAGAGCAGGGGAACACTGAAGACAGGAAACAGAGAGCGAGAGAGCAGGGGAACACTGAAGACGGGAAACAGAGAGCGAGAGAGCAGGGGAACGATGGAGACGGGAAACAGAGAGTGAGAGAGCAGGGGAACGACGGAGACGGGAAACAGAGAGCGAGAGAGTAGGGGAACACTGGAGACGGGAAACAGAGAGCGAGAGAGCAGGGGAACACTGAAGACGGGAAACAGAGAGCGAGAGAGCAGGGGAACACTGAAGACGGGAAACAGAGGGCGAGAAAGCAGGGGAACGACGGAGACGGGAAACAGAGAGCGAGAGAGCAGGGGAACACTGAAGATGGGAAACAGAGAGCTAGAGAGCAGGGGAACAACGGAGACGGGAAACAGAGAGCGAGAGAGCAGGGTAACGACGGAGACGGGAAACAGAGAGCGAGAGAGCAGGGGAACGACGGAGACGGGAAACAGAGAGCGAGAGAGCAGGGGAACACTGGAGACGGGAAACAGAGAGCGAGAGAGCAGGGGAACGACGGAGACGGGAAACAGAGAGCGAGAGAGCAGGGGAACGACGGAGACGGGAAACAGAGAGCGAGAGAGCAGGGGAACGACAGAGACGGGAAACAGAGAGCGAGAGAGCAGGGGAACGACGGAGACGGGAAACAGGGAGCGAGAGAGCAGGGGAACACTGGAGACGGGAAACAGAGAGCGAGAGAGCAGGGGAACACTGAAGACGGGAAACAGAGAGCGAGAGAGCAGGGGAACACTGAAGACGGGAAACAGAGAGCGAGAGAGCAGGGGAACGATGGAGACGGGAAACAGGGAGCGAGAGAGCAGGGGAATGACGGAGACGGGAAACAGGGAGTGAGAGAGCAGGGGAACGACAGAGATGGGAAACAGAGAGCGAGAGAGCAGGGGAACGACGGAGATGGGAAACAGAGAGCGAGAGAGAGAGGGGAACGACGGAGAAGGGAAACAGAGAGCGAGAGAGCAGGGGAACGACGGAGATGGGAAACAGAGAGCGAGAGAGCAGGGGAACGACGGAGACGGGAAACAGAGAGCGAGAGAGCAGTTGAACAACGGAGACAGGAAACAGAGAGCGAGAGAGCAGGGGAATGACGGAGACGGGAAACAGGGAGTGAGAGAGCAGGGGAACGACAGAGATGGGAAACAGAGAGCGAGAGAGCAGGGGAACGACGGAGATGGGAAACAGAGAGCGAGAGAGAGGGGAACGACGGAGACGGGAAACAGAGAGAGAGAGAGCAGGGGAACGACGGAGATGGGAAACAGAGAGCGAGAGAGCAGGGGAACGACAGAGACGGGAAACAGAGAGCGAGAGAGCAGTTGAACGACGGAGACAGGAAACAGAGAGCGAGAGAGCAGGGGAACGATGGAGATGGGAAACAGAGAGCGAGAGAGCAGGGGAACGACGGAGACGGGAAACAGAGAGCGAGAGAGCAGGGGAACGACGGAGACGGGAAACAGAGAGCGAGAGAGCAGGGGAACGACGGAGACGGGAAACAGGGAGCGAGAGAGCAGGGGAATGACGGAGACGGGAAACAGGGAGCGAGAGAGCAGGGGAACGACAGAGATGGGAAACAGAGAGCGAGAGAGCAGGGGAACGACGGAGATGGGAAACAGAGAGCGAGAGAGCAGGGGAACGACGGAGACGGGAAACAGAGAGCGAGAGAGCAGGGGAACGACGGAGACGGGAAACAGAGAGCGAGAGAGCAGGGGAACGACGGAGATGGGAAACAGAGAGCGAGAGAGCAGGGGAACACTGGAGACGAGAAACAGAGAGCGAGAGAGCAGGGGAACGACGGAGACGGGAAACAGAGAGCGAGAGAGCAGGGGAACGACGGAGACGGGAAACAGAGAGCGAGAGAGCAGGGGAACGACGGAGACGGGAAACAGAGAGCGAGAGAGCAGGGGAACGATGGAGACGGGAAACAGGGAGCGAGAGAGCAGGGGAACACTGGAGACGGGAAACAGAGAGCGAGAGAGCAGGGGAACACTGGAGACGGGAAACAGAGAGCGAGAGAGCAGGGGAACACTGGAGACGGGAAACAGAGAGCGAGAGAGCAGGGGAACACTGGAGACGGGAAACAGAGAGCGAGAGAGCAGGGGAACGACGGAGACGGGAAACAGAGAGCGAGAGAGCAGGGGAACGACGGAGACGGGAAACAGAGAGCGAGAGAGCAGGGGAACGACGGAGACGGGAAACAGAGAGCGAGAGAGCAGGGGAACGACGGAGACGGGAAACAGGGAGCGAGAGAGCAGGGGAACGACGGAGACGGGAAACAGGGAGCGGGAGAGCAGGGGAACACTGGAGACGGGAAACAGAGAGCGAGAGAGCAGGGGAGCACTGGAGACGGGAAACAGAGAGCGAGAGAGCAGGGGAACACTGGAGACGGGAAACAGAGAGCGAGAGAGCAGGGGAACACTGGAGACGGGAAACAGAGAGCGAGAGAGCAGGGGAACGACGGAGAAGGGAAACAGAGAGCGAGAGAGCAGGGGAACACTGGAGACGGGAAACAGAGAGCGAGAGAGCAGGGGAACGACGGAGACGGGAAACAGAGAGCGAGAGAGCAGGGGAACGACGGAGACGGGAAACAGAGAGCGAGAGAGCAGGGGAACGACGGAGACGGGAAACAGAGAGGGGGAGAGCAGGGGAACACTGGAGACGGGAAACAGAGAGCGAGAGAGCAGGGGAACGACGGAGACGGGAAACAGAGAGGGGGAGAGCAGGGGAATGACGGAGACGGGAAACAGAGAGCGAGGACGGAGCGTATCCACAAGGAGCTGATGCATTGATGGCAAAGAGGTAACCAAGAGGAGAAGGGGAGGGGGGAAGAGGAGAGGAGAGGAGAGGAGAGAGGGGGATTGGGGATCGAGGTCCTATAAGTGGCTGAGAGAACATCAGAGCTTTCACTGCAGCTGCCCATAATGCTCGAGAAGCATTATGTCTTGCCAGACCGGACACCTTTAGGGG
Organism: Oncorhynchus masou masou; assembly: GCF_036934945.1. Classification (NCBI taxonomy): domain Eukaryota; kingdom Metazoa; phylum Chordata; class Actinopteri; order Salmoniformes; family Salmonidae; genus Oncorhynchus; species Oncorhynchus masou. The sequence continues at coordinate 4,906,344 of NC_088225.1, read as the reverse complement.
GGGGGGGGGCTACTAGATGCCAACCCAGGACGTTATATAGTGCATCTAGAAACAATATCCTTTCATCATGTCCTGCAAAGCATTCTGCTGGGTTGGTCTGTTTCCCCTCCATTAGTTCTAAGGTTTGAGCACTGTGGGTGTTGCACTTTTCCCAGTCTGACACACACACACACACACACACCCCTTACACACATACACCGCTAAATAATCTGGTGGTCTGAAATACAGTGTGCAACGTCGGGTTGTCAAAGGCTCTAAAGTGCAGGTGGGACAGTGGAGGTGACAGTGGGTTAAATGCTCATTAACCTCCCCAGTCTGTGGTCCCCCTTGCCAAGGATATAGATCAAAGCTATACTGGCTTCCTCTCGCTCTCCCTCTTTCTCTCTGTAGGGGAAATAGAGCCTTTGAAGGGTGATGGCTAAGTCCCAGTGTAGTGGAGTTAATGTCCGTGTCTCTCCCACTCGCAGGTTCAAAAGCAGGACCGTCCGCTGACAGAGCAGCTTGGGGACAGAGGGGGACGTGGCCGCCAGCCGAGAGCTGGATTACTGTCTGTCTTCTCTGGGGATATGGTGATGGAGACTCTCTCTCTCTGTCTCTCTCTCTCTTTGTCTCCCTCTCTCTTTGTCTCCCTCTCTCTGTGTCTCCCTCTCTCTCTGTCTCCCTCTCTCTGTCTCCCTCTCTCAGTGTCTCCCTCTCTCTTTGTCTCCCTCTCTGTGTCTCCCTCTCTCTGTGTCTCCCTCTCTCTGTGTCTCCCTCTCTCTGTGTCTCCCTCTCTGTCTCTCCCTCTCTGTCTGTCTCTGTTACAGTTTTTCTCAATTGCTAAAACACAATTTCTGAAACCTTGCTCCATTTCCTGAAAACATTAAACACAAAACCTCATCTTCAAGCACTATTTACATAACCTCTGACTCCTCTTGCAAAATGAAACATATGCCTCAAAACAGCTTTACCTGTGTTCAAAATCAAACACTGCTCTCAAATCATAAACAAAGTGATCAAAATTATATACACTCTCAAGCAGTCAGTACACAATACACCGAAAAATAGAAAACACATTGTTCAAAACATACAATCCTCAGGGAGAAGTACATTTTTAATCTAAAAAAATATATATTTTTCCGTCATTGTCTTTTGATGAACGAAAACATGTTCTATCATAGTAGCTCAAAATTGATCAGAAATTACTACTCTGCTTTGCTCTTTGCAATGTTGTTTTTTGTTCTTCCTGCTCCTTGTACCCCTATTTTTACAGTACTGTACCCTGCATCTCACAAACTTGTCCTTTGTCTCTGTGATACTGTAATTATTGTTCTTTGTTGATATGAACCTGCAACCAGTCAAAATCTATTGAGCAGTCAGCACTGTTAATAAATGGAAAGCACAATGTTCAGGGCCATACAATGTGTCCATTGTACAGTATACAGCCTACAATGCACTGTACTACAGTATCCATTCTCAGACTTTCTCCTTCCCACCTTCAACAACCTGTTTGCTCTCTGAACTGGCTTATATTGGTTGTGTCGAATCATTTGAAACAGGTTAAATCAATTTTGAGTGGTTGTTTTCAATCAATGACATATGTTCTCTATTTGTATTTGATTGTTGCCACTTGTGTTTACCAGTATGGATGACATGGGCATTAGAGTGTAGAATGTGTTTTGAGAATGAAAATGTGTTTAGAGTTTTGCTGAAAAGTCAAAGTGAGATCTGCAAATTGTGCTTTACCATGTGAAATGGTTTAAGGTATTGACAACAGACTGTTTTACCATGTGAAATGGTTTAAGGTTTTGACAAAAGACTGTGTTTTACCATGTGAAATGGTTTAAGGTATTGACAACAGACTGTGTTTTACCATGTGAAATGGTTTAAGGTATTGACAACAGACTGTGTTTTACCATGTGAAATGGTTTAAGGTATTGACAACAGACTGTGTTTTACCATGTGAAATGGTTTAAGGTATTGACAACAGACTGTGTTTTACCATGTGAAATGGTTTAAGGTATTGACAACAGACTGTGTTTTACCATGTGAAATGGTTTAAGGTATTGACAACAGACTGTGTTTTACCATGTGAAATGGTTTAAGGTATTGACAACAGACTGTGTTTTACCATGTGAAATGGTTTAAGGTATTGACAACAGACTGTGTTTTACCATGTGAAATGGTTTAAGGTATTGACAACAGACTGTGTTTTACCATGTGAAATGGTTTAAGGTATTGACAACAGACTGTGTTTTACCATGTGAAATGGTTTAAGGTATTGACAACAGACTGTGTTTTACCATGTGAAATGGTTTAAGGTATTGACAACAGACTGCATAATTAGCTAAATGAGTCCAGGCAACTGAGAACTTTGTTCAGCCAATGGGTTTTAGTGTTTTAGCAATTGAGAAAAACTGTAATATTTTTGCTTAGACTAAGTCATGCTGTGTTACATTCTAATCACTCTCTCCCATTGTCTTTGTCTCACTATGGCTCTCTGTCTCACTGTCTTTGTCTCACTATGGCTCTCTGTCTCACTGTCTTTGTCTCACTATGACTCTCTGTCTCACTATGGCTCTCTGTCTCACTGTCTCTGTCTCAATATGGCTCTCTGTCTCACTATGGCTCTCTGTCTCACTATGGCTCTCTGTCTCACTATGGCTCTCTGTCTCACTGTCTTTGTCTCACTATGGCTCTCTGTCTCACTATGGCTCTCTGTCTCACTGTCTTTGTCTCACTATGGCTCTCTGTCTCACTATGGCTCTCTGTCTCACTATGGCTCTCTGTCTCACTGTCTTTGTCTCACTATGGCTCTCTGTCTCACTATGACTCTCTGTATATGACATGATTCTCCCTGGCAGAAACCAGTCGTCTTCCTTCTATTGCTGTTTTTCTCTCTCTTCTCCCATCCCTCTCTCTGTCTTTCCTCCCCAGTTAGTGTCTATGGATCTCTGTCTCACTATTGCTCTCTGTCTCACTATGGCTCTCTGTCTCACTATGGCTCTCTGTCTCACTGTCTTTGTCTCACTATGGCTCTCTGTCTCACTATGGCTCTCTGTCTCACTGTCTTTGTCTCACTATGGCTCTCTGTCTCACTATAGCTCTCTGTCTCACTGTCTTTGTCTCACTATGGATCTCTGTCTCACTATGGCTCTCTGTCTCACTATGGCTCTCTGTCTCACTATGGCTCTCTGTATATGACATGATTCTCCCTGGCAGAAACCTTCAGTCGTCTTCCTTCTATTGCTGTTTTTCTCTCTCTTCTCCCATCCCTCTCTCTGTCTTTCCTCTCCAGTTAGTGTCCAACCGAGGAACCAATGTCTCCCAAGGAACTACTGTGTATTCCTTGTTTATCATGTAACCAATTCTTTGAGCTCTGTTTGCTATACAGTACTTGAGACTGTATTATGTCCAGGCGTTTGTTTAGACAGAATATGTATCCATGATTGATCGTCTATGTACAACACAAGCACGCGCATTGTCTGGGGTTTGATCAAGCGCAGCCTCCCTCACACCAGGTATGACGAGGAGCGATGAGTCACTACGAAGCGGGAACGAGCTGGTTAGACAAGTCACACCAAATCTGAACACCGTTCAGACAGACAAGGGGCATTGAAAGACAGCCGGGAGAACAAAAGCCTGTGTGTTTCCCCACCTCCACCACTTAGACCGCTTAACGCCAACCACGCTGACTCCAACATCCCCCTTTTCTGACACCCGGCTTCACGTCACACTTTGAGATCACTTCTGTGTTGTTGCTCTGGGCATGTGAACGCAGAGTAGGGTCCATGGGGAAAGGAGGAGAGGGAAAGGAGGGTATTTGATAATTGAGAAGACCTGGGAATATCCGATTTCACCCCCTTTGAAGAGATAATGTGTTGATCCGATTAGACAAAGGGCCCGGAGGAGACAGGTTGTAAAGGCAGGCCGCCCCCTCTCTGGTCCTTCGCAGCGCCTCAGAACAGGCCACAGCTGAGACACGGCTAAGGCACGGGGGGATGGAGTAAGGAGGTATACTGCAGACTGCAGGCTTGGTGGTGGCTGGGATTTGGTTACTTCACCGACAGCCGGCCTTTAATTCCGTGATTACCATGTGGCCTCATGGCTTCATCTCTCTTCTCTCTCACACACAATCAAAAATACCCCTCCTTAGATTTCCTTTCACCTGTAAAACGCCATGCATCACATCCTTTCATATGCATCTCTTTTCCATCTCTTTCTGTCCTTGGCTGAGGGAAATTCATTAGAGTGTTGGAATACTTCGAAGAGTGGGGTTATTTCTGTCCAAGGCTGCCTGTTGGATATTAAATAGGAATTGAAATAGGATTGTTCAGATATCTATCACGGTCACATAAAAAACATCCTCTCCACTTCTATCCCCCCCCCCCCCCCCATCCAAGCGCATCCCTATCATAGCCCTATCCATCTTTGGCCCACTCTGCAGGGTCCCTAGGGAAGGCTCGAGTGGAGATGATGGGCCCAATTTCCCTCTCTCCTTTGAGTGCACTTCCACTCCCCCTAAAGACAGCAGAGAGAGAGAGTGTGAGAGAGAGAGAGAGAGAGAGAGAGAGAGAGCGTGAGAGAGAGAGGGAGAGAGATCCTGTTTTTAAATAAAGTCATCCATAAATGATGGGAGCTGTGGAAGGGAAGAGGGAGAGGATGCGGGTTAGGGGTTACCCTGGGGTAAGAGACAGGCCAGATCCTCTTACGCTGAGAGAGGGTCTCATCCAGTGGAGGTGGCCATGCGGCGGTGAGGGCGAGGGCCAGTCACCGTGCTGTTCAAAGTGCCGTCATCAAAGCTGTCGCCACGGCGAGTTATGCTGCCGCACCACGCCTGCCGCCCGGGAAGGGACGGGCCCAGAAACTCCATGTCCCAGAGTTCCCCGTGCGAGCTGCTTCCTGCCAGCCTGGGAGATCCACACTCATTCACTGCTGGCAGCGGATAACGAACAAAGTGCTTTAGGAAAGTCTGAGAAAATGGGATGACACTCAGAAACTCCAAAGTAACCAACTGACTAATAATAGTTTCAGCCCATACTGTTACTGCTTGCCCTGGAGTTGACTCTATTTGGGATCAACAACGCTGTGGCACTGGAGTCATAGGATGATACAGAGGAACACATTACTACGGGTCACTGAAGACCAATGAGTTATAGAGGCATGCTTAGAATGAACTTCCTGTGTATATGCCTGTGTCTTCGGCTGTTTATTCTTGGCTGGCAAATGTCTAAATAATGTGTGTGAGTACTTGTGAGTACGTGGGAAAGAGATGGAGTGCGTGTGTGAAGTACAGATTGTAAACAGTCTGTGTATGTGTGAGTAAGTGAACATTCTCCTACGGGATTGGAAATCCTTCCCTCAGGGCTAAAAACAAGCCTGTCCCATAACACATCACAAAGCCCAGAGGGCTGGACCCGGAGGGGTGGACCCAGAGGGGTGGACCCAGAGGGGTGGCCCCAGAGGGGTGGATCCAAAGGGGTGGACCCAGAGGGGTGGCCCCAGAGGGGTGGGCCCAGAGGGGTGGATCCAGAGGGGTGGACCCAGAGGGGTGGATCCAGAGGGGTGGACCCAGAGGGGTGGGCCTAGAGGGGTGGATCCAGAGGGTTGGGCCCAGAGGGGTGGATCCAGAGGGGTGGACCCAGAGGGGTGGCCCCAGAGGGGTGGATCCAGAGGGGTGGACCCGGAGGGGTGGGCCCAGAGGGGTGGACCCAGAGGGGTGGATCCAGAGGGGTGGACCCAGAGGGGTGGACCCAGAGGGGTGGTTCCAGAGGGGTGGACCCAGAGGGGTGGGCCCAGAGGGGTGGATCCAGAGGGGTGGACCCAGAGGGGTGGACCCAGAGGCGTGGACCCAGAGGGGTGGGCCCAGAGGGCTGGACCCAGAGGGGTGGATCCAGAGGGGTGGACCCAGAGGGGTGGAGCCAGAGGGGTGGACCCAGAGGGCTGGACCCAGAGGGGTGGACCCAGAGTGGTGGATCCAGAGGGGTGGACCCAGAGGGGTGGACCCAGAGGGGTGGACCCAGAGGCGTGGACCCAGAGGGCTGGACCCAGAGGGCTGGACCCAGAGGGGTGGATCCAGAGTGGTGGACCCAGAGGGGTGGACCCAGAGGGGTGGACCCAGAGGGCTGAACCCAGAGGGGTGGACCCAGAGGGGTGGATCCAGAGGGGTGGACCCAGAGGGCTGGACCCAGAGGGCTGGACCCAGAGGGGTGGACCCAGAGGGGTGGACCCAGAGGGCTGAACCCAGAGGGGTGGACCCAGAGGGGTTGACCCAGAGGGGTGGATCCAGAGGGGTGGACCCAGAGGGCTGGACCCAGAGGGCTGAACCCAGAGGGGTGGACCCAGAGGGGTGGACCCAGAGGGGTGGATCCAGAGGGGTGGACCCAGAGGGCTGGACCCAGAGGGCTGGACCCAGAGGGGTGGACCCAGAGGGGTGGACCCAGAGGGCTGAACCCAGAGGGGTGGACCCAGAGGGGTGGATCCAGAGGGGTGGACCCAGAGGGCTGGACCCAGAGGGCTGGACCCAGAGGGGTGGACCCAGAGGGGTGGTCAACTGATCCAGATGTATACCTCTCCTTATTCTGTCCCTTCTCCCACTATTCACTGGCACCCCCTCTTAGCTCTGAGAGCATTCTCTCCATCCTGCCCTCTCCGATTTGCCCCCCCTGCCCCCCCTCTATCTTTTTACATTTCACTTTGACATTTTGCTACTGGATAGTCCCCGGCAGTTGATAGGGTCGACAGATAGCCTAGTGGTTAAGAGGGTTGGGCTAGTAACCAGAAGGTTACTGGTTCCAATCCCCGACCAGACTAGGTGGGAAATACATCTGTCGATATGACCTTGAGCAAGGCACTTAACCCTAATTGCTCAAGTACTCTGGATACGAGCGTCTGCTAAATGACAACAATGTGAATAGTCTAGCATGTGTACAAA
>NC_088225.1:4809431-4894431 GCF_036934945.1 Oncorhynchus masou masou | reverse complement strand
TTTAATCTCTGTTTTGGTTTGTAGCTCCTGCAGATGCTATTAAAGATGAATCAAGTGGAAAGGGCTAGGAACAGGAAGGCAGGAAAAACAGGAACTGGAAAAACATACTCACCAGAAATGTTGAAAAGTCACTGCGTGCGTGTGCGTGTGTGTGTGTGTGCGTGCGTGCGTGTGTGTGTGCGTGTGCGAGTGTGTGTGTGAGTGCGTGTGCGTGTGTGTGAGTGTGTGTGTGTGTGAGTGCGTGTGCGTGTGTGTGTGTGTGTGTGTGTGTGTGTGTGTGTGTGTGTGTGTGTGTGTGTGTGTGTGTGTGTGAGTGCGTGTTTTCTTCCATCCTGTGAATACTAGAAACCCTGCGGGTCTGGGGAACAACAGATCACCGAGGCTAAACTAATCAATGGTCTACTGCCACACTAAAACAATAGGCACCGTGACCTTGTTAATGGCAATACACGTCCTACCAAGCCCCCTGAGACCTATCAGACCACAGAGGCCGTAAAAGTGTAAATGAGGAGGCTAGACTCCAGCTCCTGAAACAGAACACATCTCAAGGACTCATCAATAATGACTGAATCAGTGATATTCGGAGACCACGGGGAGTCTCTTGTGTTCAATTGATATGTTATTACTAATGCACTCTCCATCGTATTACCCGACACTAACTAGGTGGATGGCAGATAGAGTGAAACCAACTGAGCTGATCCTGTTATACAGAGCTGGGTGGTTATAGACAGTGGTGTAAAGTACTTAAGTAAAAATACTTGAAAGTACTACTTAAGTATTTTTTGGAGTATCTGTACTTTGCTTTACTATTATTTATTTTTTTAAAGAAAATAATGTACTTTTTTCTCCATACATTTTTCCTGACACACAAAAGTACTCGTTGTATTTTGACAGCTTAGCAGGACAGGAAAATGGTCCGATTCACACATTTATTAAGAGAACAACCCTGGACATACCTACTGACTCTGATCTGACGGACTCACTAAACACACATGCTTCGTTTGTAAACTATGTCTGAGTGTGCTATCCGTACATTTAAGAAACAAGAACAACATGCTGTCCGGTTTGCTTAATGTTAAGAATTTTGTATTATCTATACTTTTACTATTGAACTTAAGTATATTTTAGAAATTACATTTACTTTTGATACTTAAGTATATTTAAAAATAAATACTTGTACACTTTTACACAAGTAGTATTTTATTGGGTGACTTTCACTTTTACTTGAGTCATTTTCTATTACGGTATCTTTACTTTTACTGAAGTATGACAACTGGGCACTTTTTCTACCACCGGTTATAGATTACAGGAGGCTTTCTACAGACCCTGGTCCTGTGCTACACATGGGTGAGTGGTACAGTAAGTGGTATAGTAGGTGGTATAGTAAGTGGTATAGTAGGTGGTATAGTAAGTGGTATAGTAGGTGGTATAGTAGGTGGTATAGTAGGTGGTATAGTAGGTGGTACAGTAAGTGGTATAGTAGGTGGTATAGTAAGTGGTATAGTAAGTGGTATAGTAGGTGGTATAGTAAGTGGAATAGTAAGTGGTATAGTAGGTGGTATAGTAAGTGGTATAGTAAGTGGTATAGTAGGTGGTATAGTAAGTGGTATAGTAAGTGGTATAGTAGGTGGTACAGTAAGTGGTATAGTAGGTGGTATAGTAAGTGGTATAGTAAGTGGTATAGTAGGTGGTATAGTAAGTGGAATAGTAAGTGGTATAGTAGGTGGTATAGTAAGTGGTATAGTAGGTGGTATAGTAGGTGGTACAGTAAGTGGTATAGTAGGTGGTATAGTAAGTGGTACAGTAAGTGGTATAGTAGGTGGTATAGTAAGTGGAATAGTAAGTGGTATAGTAAGTGGTACAGTAAGTGGTACAGTAGGTGGTATAGTAAGTGGTATAGTAAGTGGTATAGTAAGTGGTATAGTAGGTGGTATAGTAAGTGGAATAGTAAGTGGAATAGTAAGTGGTACAGTAAGTGGTACAGTAAGTGGTATAGTAAGTGGTATAGTAGGTGGTATAGTAAGTGGTATAGTAAGTGGTATAGTAAGTGGAATAGTAGGTGGTATAGTAAGTGGTATAGTAAGTGGTATAGTAGGTGGTATAGTAGGTGGTATAATAGGTGGTATAGTAAGTGGAATAGTAAGTGGTATAGTAGGTGGTATAGTAAGTGGAATAGTAAGTGGTACAGTAAGTGGTACAGTAAGTGGTATAGTAAGTGGTATAGTAGGAGGTATAGTAAGTGGAATAGTAAGTGGTATAGTAAGTGGTACAGTAAGTGGTATAGTAGGTGGTATAGTAAGTGGTATAGTAAGTGGTATAGTAAGTGGTATAGTAGGTGGTATAGTAAGTGGAATAGTAAGTGGTATAGTAAGTGGTACAGTAAGTGGTATAGTAGGTGGAATAGTAAGTGGTATAGTAAATGGTATAGTAAGTGGTATAGTAGGTGGTATAGTAAGTGGAATAGTAAGTGGTACAGTAAGTGGTATAGTAAGTGGTATAGTAAGTGGTACAGTAAGTGGTACAGTAAGTGGTATAGTAAGTGGAATAGTAAGTGGTATAGTAAGTGGTATAGTAAGTGGTACAGTAAGTGGTACAGTAAGTGGTATAGTAAGTGGTATAGTAGGTAGTACAGTAAGTGGTATAGTAAGTAGTATAGTCAGTGGTACAGTAAGTGGTATAGTAAGTGGTACAGTAAGTGGTACAGTAAGTGGTATAGTAAGTGGTACAGTAAGTGGTACAGTAAGTGGTATAGTAAGTTGTATAGTAAGTGGTACAGTAAGTGGTATAGTAAGTGGTATAGTAGGTAGTACAGTAAGTGGTATAGTAAGTGGTACAGTAAGTGGTATAGTAAGTGGTATAGTAGGTGGTATAGTAGGTGGTACAGTAAGGGGTATAGTAAGTGGTATAGTAAGTGGTACAGTAAGTGGTACAGTAAGTGGTATAGTAAATGGTATAGTAAGTGGTATAGTATGTGATATAGTAAGTGGTATAGTAAGTGGTATAGTAAGTGGTACAGTAAGTGGTACAGTAAGTGGTATAGTAAGTGGGACAGTAAGTGGTATAGTAGGTGGTATAGTAAGTGGGACAGTAAGTGGTATAATAAGTGGTATAGTAAGTGGTATAGTAAGTGGTATAGTAGGTGTTATAGTAAGTGGTATAGTAAGTGGTATAGTAGGTGGTATAGTAAGTGGTATAGTAAGTGGGACAGTAAGTGGTATAGTAAGTGGTATAGTAAATGGTATAGTAAGTGGTATAGTAGGTGGTATAGTAAGTGGTATAGTAGGTGGTACAGTAGGTGGTATAGTAGGTGGAATAGTAAGTGGTATAGTAAGTGGTATAGTAAGTGGTACAGTAAGTGGTATAGTTAGTGGTATAGTAAGTGGTACAGTAAGTGGTATAGTAAGTGGTATAGTAAATGGTATAGTAAGTGGTATAGTAAGTGCTATAGTTAGTGGTATAGTAAGTGGTACAGTAAGTGGTATAGTAAGTGGTATAGTAAGTGGTATAGTAAGTGGTATAGTAAGTGGTATAGTAAGTGGTATAGTGGCCATATTGTAGTTTATGAAGGCCAGCAGGGGGTCGACTGCATATGCAAATGCTTCTTCACAGTAATTACATAGTGGGTCCAGACAGTGGCCATGCAGCCAGGCAAACGGAGTGGAAAAGACACATGGTCCCTGGCAATACCCTGCTGCTGCCAGCGCATGGGAGAGGGGGGACGACGAGTGAGAGGGCAGAAGAGGGGGTTACGAGAAAGGTGGAATTAAAAGTATGGGAAAAAGAAGGGCAGGAAGTCCGAGACAGAAACCTGACCTTTCTCCCTTTATTTAAATGTTTGAGTGTTTTTACCATAGCAGAACATCCGTTAACTCATTTACATCTGGAGTGAAAACATGAGCTTTCTGTGTTTGGTACGAACCAAAGAGTAAATAGGCAGGCATGTGAGCACACACTCTTAGAGTGTGACTTGCTTGAGGCTGGTAGGCTGGATGGGGGATATCATGTTGGTAGACGGAGTAAAGGGAGGGGGGGATATGGTCTCTATACTGGAGATGAAAGGCTCATCATCCATCGTCATTGATCATCAAAGAGGTTAGATATGGACCGACAGAAGCACAACCCTGCTACCATTACAGAAGCTCCCCCGGTCCAAAGCTATGGAGGAGATAAGGTGGACTTCTGACCCACTCAGTCCTGCCTCTCAGCCACAGAGACCTCTTCAGCCCTCACTGACAGACTCAAGTAGATTTACTCTCAGGGTCAACACCAGGTCCCTCCCACACATAGAAAATTCCCTCAAAAGAAAACACTCTCAGCTATATGACCGTGTAAAACGGCAATACCCCCATCATCACCATCCGTGGCGAGGATGTTTTTAGTTTTAGGAATGTTTATGGCAATAGACAGGGATTCCCATGGGGGTTCAATTACATACCCCGGCCTCTCAGTCACTCAGTCAGAGATGTTTCAGATACTGTTTGACCGGTCAGTGGATCTCTGAGCTGCACTTACAGCTTCAGCCTAACGGCCCTGGGCTGTGAGCTGAAACTAGAGAATGGCATTCCACACGGGCGGGCCACACTCACCCCCTCTCAAGTCTGGAGATGTGGTCTCAAGGGGGCAACCCCAAATTGCTTTCCCACCATGGAGGGAATCCATATCCTAAACTCCACAGACAGAAGGTCCATCGCTTGAACCAAACACTGACTGACACATTATAGACAAAGAGGCATAATAAGTCAGTTAACATCCAGACAAACACCATTTGCAGCCATTTGTCACTGATAGGAGTGAACTGTGACCATGGTCAAACACAACAGATCATATCTGTGGACCAGTCAGTCAGCCGGTTATTATGCTTCAGCCCCCTCCACTCCCCCACCCGCCTAGCAGTCTTCTGGCCCCTGGACAGAGCATGGGAACAGGCCAGCCACACGCAGCGCTCCTCAGAGAGAGGAATGCAAACAGAGTGCAGCGCTGAGAGAAAAGGACGGGCACGGGAGATTTTCAGCGAAGACAACAATCCTAAATAGCAGATGCCTCAAGCAAAAGTACGCCAGTCAGTCAGTGGTAAGTTGGCATGATCCAAGCAATTCGTCAGAGAGATGCCCCCCCCCCCCCCCACGGTTGCAGACATGGACTGTCGTCACTGCCAAGCTGAGCAGCCAGAGGGATTGATTTGTCATCAGCCTCGAGGAGATAGACGCAGAGAGCAGAAATAGTCTTACCTGACGTGTCCCACATGTTCAACTCAATCCTCTGTTTGTCGATTTCAAAACTGGCAGTGTAGTTTTCAAAAACGGTGGGGACATAGTTCTGGAAAAGGGGTGCATCTTGATTAGTAAAGCACTAATAGCATAGGTGTAACGTAGGTCAGACGTTCAACTACGTACATGTAATGTATCATACAGACTCAAATAAAATCATGTCGGTCTAGTTTCCAATAACACCAAGCGGAAATTGAATACACTCCAAAGTACATTATATGAGTCTATATTGTTCAATCAATAATAATAATAATAGCCATTTTGTTTTTAAAGGTGCTCTATTTCCCTGTCTTTCAGTTTCCGTCTCTCTCTCGCTCTAGAGAAATGTCTAACGCAGGTGCGTGTACACCTCTGGCTCATAATTTAAATCAAGACATTTGGGGTTAGTTAGATTATTAGAATAAAAAAGCTCTTGTCGCTCTATCTGGTTTGGTGTCTGTCTTGACATTCATTTTTGCTTCATTCACAAACTGCGATGACCTACAGTACACCTACCACTCTTAAATGATCCAGGTGCCTGTTTTCAAATGTTGACATTCGTGTTCATAACGCAAGACTTCATAGCCTATTATATATATCAGGACACTTACCTCGGGATAGCAGTCCTTCGCAAAAACATGTAGGAGCGCCGTTTTACCACATTGCGTATCTCCGACCACCACGATCTTACAGCGGCTGCCTTGACTTTCCATCTTTGTCAGTGTGTCTGTTCTGGACGCGGATCGGTTTCATTCACCATCCGATGTGGATATGAGGAACTCAAGGAAAAACCAGCAGGTACATACCCCGGTTGTGGCGCGCCCTACTATGTGTCCTCCCCCGGTTATCCTCCCCTGTCCACCCCGTGAAGCCCTCGGTTCCCACCGTTACACTAGCTATCCTCTCTATGCCGGTTTACACCCGCTTTGCTCGCCTCAGCACTCAGCAGCAGCACGCGGGTCCCTCCCTTCAAACTCGACTTTTTAATTGGCCACGCCTTGCCCGTACACGCGCCCCGACGAGACCGAGTTGGTCCTCGTGCCTCTGTGTTAATTTACTTGTTTGGTAGCTTGTCTCTTTACTTGTCTTTCAGTGACACACGTCTTCATTATTTGTTGTCGAAAGATGATTCATATTATACTTGGGCTACATCTCCTGGCCTTTATTTCTAGCCTTGAGGATTATGTTTAGGTACACATTTCAACGAATATATTGACTGTTTATTACATAGTTATAAACTGTAATACTGGACAAATAATTAGCCTAACAGTTTATAAACGTCTTATAAACCCTTTGGAAATTATGTATAGGTCTAAAGTATATCTTAATGGGAGTGTCTTTTACATTCTCAAAACAAATGAAAAGGAAAATATTTTTGTATTATACATTGCCATACAACACTCCTTCCGTTACCTCCAACTGCTTTTAAATGCTAGTAAAACTAAATGCATGCTCTTCAACCGATTGCTGCCCGCCTCGTCCCGCCAGACTAGCATCACTACTCTGGACAGTTTGGACTAAGAATATATGGACAACTACAAATACCTAGGTGTCTGGTGAGACTTTAAACTCTCCTTCCAGACTCACATTAAACATCTCCAATCCAAAAATTTAATCTAGAATCAGCTTCCTATTTTGCAACAAAGCCTCCTTCCCTCATGCTGCCAAACATATCCTCGAAAAACTGACTATCCATTCGATCCTTGACTTCGGAGCTGTAATTTACAAAATAGTGTCCAACACTCTACTCAGCAAATTGGATGTAGTCTATCACAGTGCAATCCGTTTTGTCACCAAAGCCCCAAATACTACCCACAACTGCGACCTGTATGCTCTCATTGGCTGGCCCTCGTTACATATTTGTCGCCAAACCCACTGGCTCCAGGTCGTCTGGGCTAGGTAAAGCCCTGCATTATCTCAGCTCACTGTTCACCATAGCAACACCCACCCGTAGCACGCGCTCCAGTAGGTATATTTCCCTGGTCATCCCCAAAGCCAACACCTCCTTTGGCCGCCTTTCCTTCCAGTTCTCTGCTGCCAATGACTGGAACGAATTGTAAAAATCACTGAAGCTGGAGAGGTATATCTCCCACTCTAAATTTAAGCATCAGCTGTCAGAGCAGCTTACCGATCACTGTACTTGTACACAGCTCATCTGTAAATAGCATACCCAACTACCTCATCCCCATATTGTTATAATTTTTTTTGTTGCTATTTTGCACCCCAGTATCCCTACTTGCACATCATCATCTGCATACCTACAGTTGAAGTCTGAAGTTTACATAGACTTTGGCCAAATACATTTAAACTCAATTCTTGACATTTAATCCAAGTAAAAATGCCCTGTTTTAGGTCAGTTAGGATCACCACTTTATTTTAAGAATGTGAAATGTCAGAATAATAGTAGAGAGAATTATTTATTTCAGCTTTTATTTCTTTCATCACATTCCCAGTGGGTCAGAAGTTTACATACACTCAATTTGTATGTGGTATATTGCCTTTAAATTGTTTAACTTGGGTCAAACGTTTCGGGAATCCTTCCATAAGCTTCCCACAATAAGGTGGGTGAATTTTGGCCCATTCCTCCTGACAGAGCTGGTGTAACTGAGTCAAGTTTGTAGGCCTCCTTGCTCACACATGCTTTTTCAGTTCTGCCCACACATTTTCTTTGGGATTGAAGTCAGGGCTTTGTGATGGCCACTCCTGTAACAGCGTTCTTCGTTTGTCGAAAGAGAGTCGGACCGAAATGCAGCGTGTTGGTTACTCATGTTTTTAATGAAACAAATAACGATACATGAAATAACTTATAAATACAAAAAACAACAAACGGAACGTGAAAAAACCTATACAGCCTGTCTGGTGAACACTAACACAGAGACAGGAACAATCACCCACGAAATACACAGTGAAACCCAGGGTACCTAAATACGGTTCCCTATCAGAGACAACAAGAATCACCTGACTCTGATTGAGAACCGCCTCAGGCAGGCAAACCTAAACTAAACACACCCCTAATCAACCACAATCCCAATGCCTACAAAAACCCCAATATGACAACACAATAAACCCATGTCACACCCTGGCCTGAACAAATATATAATGAAAACACAAAATACAATGACCAAGGCGTGACAGAACCCCCCCCCCTAAGGTGCGGACTCCCGGACGCACCTCAAAACCATAGGGAGGGTCCGGGTGGGTGTCTGTCCATGGTGGCGGTTCCGGCTCGGGACGTGGACCCCACTCCATAAATGTCATAGTTCCTCCCCTACGCGTCCTGGGATAATCCACCCTCGCCGCCGACCATGGCCTAGTAGTCCTCACCCAGAACCCCACTGGACTGAGGGGCAGCTCGGGACAGAAGGGCAGCTCGGGACAGAGGGGCAGCTCGGGACAGAGAGGCAGCTCGGGACAGAGGGGCAGCTCGGGACAGAGGGGCAGCTCGGGACAGAGGGGCAGCTTGGGACAGAGGAAGCCCAGCACTGAGAGGAAGCCCAGCACTGAGAGGAAGCCCAGCACTGAGAGGAAGCCCAGCCAGGCAGTTGAATCCGGCAGATCCTGGCTGGCAGGCAGTTCTGGCAGATCCTGGCTGACTGGCGGATCTGGAAGAGTCTGGTTGACTAGCGGATCTGGAAGAGTCTGGTTGACTAGCAGATCTGGAAGAGTCTGGTTGACTAGCAGATCTGGAAGAGTCTGGTTGACTAGCAGATCTAGAAGAGTCTGGTTGACTAGCAGATCTGGAAGAGTCTGGTTGACTGGCAGATCTGGAAGAGTCTGGTTGACTGGCAGATCTGGAAGAGTCTGGTTGACTGGCAGATCTGGAAGAGTCTGGTTGACTGGCAGATCTGGAAGAGTCTGGCTGACTGGCAGATCTGGAAGAGTCTGGCTGACTGGCAGATCTGGAAGAGTCTGGCTGACTGGCAGATCTGGAAGAGTTTGGTTGACTGGCAGATCTGGAAGAGTCTGACTGACGGCTCTGGCTGCTTCATGCTGACTGACGGCTCTGGCTGCTCCATGCTGACTGGCGGCTCTGGCTGCTCCATGCAGATTGACAGCTCTGGCGGCTTCTTGCAGACTGACAGCTCTGGCTGCTCTATGCAGACTAACAGCTCTGGTAGCTCCTTGCAGACTGGCAACTCCTTGCAGACTGGCAGCTTCTTGCAGACTGGCAGCTCCTTGCAGACTGTCAGCTCCTTGCAGACTGGCAGCTCCTTGCAGACTGGCAGCTCTGGCTGCTCCAAGCAGACTGACAGCTCTGGCTGCTCCATGCAGACTGACAGCTCTGGCTGCTCCATGCAGACTGACAGCTCTGGCTGCTCCATGCAGACTGGCAGCTCCTTGCAGACTGGCAGCTCCTTGCAGACTGGCAGCTCCATGCAGACTAGCAGCTCCATGCAGACTGACAGCTCTGGCTGCTCCATGCTGACTGGCGGCTCTGGCTGCTCCATGCAGATTGACAGCTCTGGCGGCTTCTTGCAGACTGACAGCTCTGGCTGCTCTATGCAGACTAACAGCTCTGGTAGCTCCTTGCAGACTGGCAACTCCTTGCAGACTGGCAGCTTCTTGCAGACTGGCAGCTCCTTGCAGACTGTCAGCTCCTTGCAGACTGGCAGCTCCTTGCAGACTGGCAGCTCTGGCTGCTCCAAGCAGACTGACAGCTCTGGCTGCTCCATGCAGACTGACAGCTCTGGCTGCTCCATGCAGACTGACAGCTCTGGCTGCTCCATGCAGACTGGCAGCTCCTTGCAGACTGGCAGCTCCTTGCAGACTGGCAGCTCCATGCAGACTAGCAGCTCCATGCAGACTGACAGCTCTGGCTGCTCCATGCAGACTGGCAGCTCAGTCTACTCCGAACAGGCAGGAGGCTCCGGCAGCGCTGTAGAGGAGGAAGGCTCTAGAAGCTCTGAACAGGTGGGAGACTCCGACAGCGCAGGAGAGAAGAAAGGCTCCGACAGCGCAGGAGAGGCGAGGCGCACTGTAGGCCTGATGCGTGGTGCTGGCACTGGTGGTATTGGGCCGAAGACACGCACAGGAAGCCTGGTGCGGGGAGCTGCTACCGGATGGCTGGGGTGTGGAGGTGGTACTGGATAGACCGGACCGTGCAGGCGCACTGGAGCTCTTGAGCACCGAGCCTGCCCAACCTTACCCGGTTGAATACTCTCTGTCGCCCTGCCAGTGCGGCGAGGTGGAATAGCCCGCACTGGGCTATGTAGGCGAACCGGAGACACCAAGCGCAAGGCTGGTGCCATGTAAGCCGGCCCAAGGAGACGCACTGGGGACCAGATGCGTAGAGCCGGCTTCATGGCATTTGGCTCGACGCTCAATCTAGCCCGGCCGATACGCGGAGCTGAAATATACCGCACCGGGCTATGCACCCCCTCCCAAGAAATTTTTGGGGCTGATTCCCGGGCTTCCATCCACGTCGCCGTGCTGCCTCCTCATACCAGCGCCTCTCCGCTTTAGCCGCCTCTAGTTCCTCCTTGGGGCGGCGATATTCACCAGGCTGAGCCCAGGGTCCTTTTCCGTCCAGTTCCTCCTCCCATGTCCAATTCTCCAAGTGGTGCAGCCTCTCCCACTGAAGCTGCTTCTGTTGCCTCTCCTGTGGCTCCTGCCTGTTAACACGCTGCTCGGTCCGTGTGTGGTGGGTGATTCTGTAACGGCGTTCTTCGTTTGTCGAAAGAGAATCGGACCGAAATGCAGCGTGTTGGTTACTCATGTTTTTAATGAAACAAATAACGATACATGAAATAACTTATAAATACAAAAAACAACAAACGGAACGTGAAAAAACCTATACAGCCTGTCTGGTGAACACAGAGACAGGAACAATCACCCACGAAATACACAGTGAAACCCAGGCTACCTAAATACGGTTCCCTATCAGAGACAACAAGAATCACCTCACTCTGATTGAGAACCGCCTCAGGCAGGCAAACCTAAACTAAACACACCCCTAATCAACCACAATCCCAATGCCTACAAAAACCCCAATATGACAACACAATAAACCCATGTCACACCCTGGCCTGAACAAATATATAACGAAAACACAAAATACAATGACCAAGGCGTGACAAATACAATGACCAAGGCGTGACAACTCCAATACCTTGACTTTGTTGTCCTTAAGCCATTTTGACACAACTTTGGATGTATGCTTGGGGTCATTGTCCATTTGGAAGACCCATTTGCGACCAAGCTTTAATTTCCTGACTGATGTCTTGAGATGTTGGTTCAATATATAGCCACATAATTCCATCTATTTTGTGAAGTGCACCAGTCCCTCCTGCAGCAAAGTACCCCCACAACATGATGCTGCCACCCCTCTGCTTCACGGTTAGGATGGTGTTCTTCGGCTTGCAAGCCTCCCCTTTATCCTCCAAACATAACGATGGCCATTATGGCCAAACAGTTCTATTTTTGTTTCATCAGACCAGAGGACATTTCTCCAAAAAGTACGATCTTTGTCCCCATGTGCAGTTGCAAACCGTAGTCTGGCTTTTTTATGGTGGTTTTGGAGCAGTGGCTTCTTCCTTGCTGAGCAGCCTTTCAGGTTATGTCGATATAGGACTCGTTTTACTGTGGATATAGATACTTTTGTACCTGTTTCCTCCAGCATCTTCACAAGGTCCTTTGCTGTTGTTCTGGGATTGATTTGCAATTTTCGCACCAAAGTATGTTCATCTCTAGGAGACAGAACGTGTCTTCTCCTTCCTGAGCGGTATGACGGCTGCGTGGTCACATGGTGTTTATGCTTGTGCACTATTGTTTGTACAGATGAACGTGACACCTTTTGGAAATTGCTCCCAAGGATGAACCAGACTTGTGGAGGTCTACAATTTTGTTTTCTGAGGTCTTGCCTGATTTCTATTGATTTCCCCATGATGTCAAGCAAAGAGGCACTGAGTTTGAAGGTCGGCCTTGAAAGACATATACGGGTACCCCTCCAATTGACTCAAATGATGTCAATTAGCCTATCAGAAGCTTCTAAAGCCATGACATCATTTTATGACATTTTCCTAGCTGTTTAAAGGCACAGTCAACTTAGTGTATGTAAACGTCTGACGCACTGGACTGAAATTGTGATAAAGTGAAATAATCTGCCTGTAAACTGTCTGTCTGTAATCTGTCTGTAAACAAATTACTTGTGTCATGCACAAAGTAGATGTCCTAACCGACTTGCCAAAACTATAGTTTGTTAACAAGAAATTTGTGGAGTGGTTGAAAAAATAGTTTTAATGACTCCAACCTAAGTGTATGTAAACTTCCGACTTCAACTGTATCACTCCAGTGTTAATGCTAAATTGTAATTATTCCGCCTCTATGGCCTATTTATTGCCTTACCTCCCTAATCTTACTACATTTGCACACTCTGTACATAGATTTTTCTATTGTGTTATTGACTGTACGTTTGTTTATCCCATGTGTAACTCTGTGTTGTTGTTTTTGTCACACTGCTTTGCTTTATCTTGGCCAGGTCGCAGATGTAAACGAGAACTTGTTCTCATCTGGCCTACCTGGTTAAATAAAGGTGAAATAAATAAAGTAGGTAGACTACAACTATGGGTGATGAAGCGTGTATGGTGCGATGGATCATGTCAGGGTGGGGACCGGGGTTTTCGTAGATAGCTAGAGGACAGCGAACAAAGCCACTGGTAATAAGTAATAAGGATCCGTTATCACTGTATCTTGAAGCATCATGTTGGGTAAGTTAAACGTCTTAACCCACTCAACCCAACCCTGTCTTTATGCAAATCAATGGATCTCTTCCCTATCCACAACTCAAATTGCCTCATTTGGAAGCTCTTTGATTGAAACTTCCATGTTTCTGGTAACGTTATTGTTTCAAGTGAGGTATAAATGCCACCTGTGGCAGACCCGCTTACAATTCAGTGAGGTCACATACTGGTTGTTACTTACGTTTTTCTACAGGCTTTTACTGCCTCCCTTTGGTGAAGAATGGTATTTTAATTATAGGAAAAGAAACCCACCCTCAGCCACCAGCAGTAGCCCACTGTATCGCCAGCGTGTGCATCTTTCCAAAAGATTACTGAACCAGGAACATACTGTTTTGGGGGGTTTCAAGGGGCCTAAATTATTCATAAGTAATATATAATATAATTGTATGATACAAACTACCTTTAACAGTCTGTCAGACATGAGGTACAGAGAGTACCATGACATGGCTGTGTGAGCTCCCCTCCCCTCCTGTCTATGACTCACTTCACTCTCTGATACAGTCTTACATTTTTAACCCAGAGTTAAATGCAATGAGCTGTGCAGTGCTTCTTCTGAGCAGGAGGTGGACACAGAGCATGGCCTCTCTCTGGTTCAGTGGTGGCAATGTACGAAAGTTACTTTTTCCAGTGTTCCATAGTTCTATGAAATATGACTTATAATTTCAAAAACAATATGAGTGAAATAGCTTTCCTTCCCAAAAATTGTAATTAAGTATGTTAAAAAAAGCTTTTCTACTCTTGCTTGGACTGGTCACAACAACAGAATGGTGTGAGAATATCCAGGGCCTTCAGAAAGTATTCACATTCTGGACTTTTTTCTACATTTTGTTGTGTTACAGCCTGAATTTAAAATGGATTACATTTACATTTTGTATCACTGGCCTACACACAGTACCCCATAATGTCAAAGTGAAATTGTGATTTTAGACATTTGTACACATGAATTCAAAATGAAAATCTGAAATGTCTTGAGTCAATAAGTATTCAACCCTTTTGTTATGGCAAGTCTAAATCAGTCCAGGAGTAAAAATATGCTTAACAAGTCACATAATAAGTTGAATGGACTAATTCTGTGTGCAATAATAGTGTTTAACATGATTTTTGAATGACTACCTCATCTCTGTAGCCCACACTTACAATTATCTGTAAGGTCCCCTAAGTTCGGCAGTGAATTTCAAACACAGATTCAACCACAAAGACCAGAGAGGTTATCCAATGCCTCGCAAAGGGCCCCTATTGGTAGATGGGTAAACTTTTATAAAAGCAGACATTGAATATCCCTTTGAGCATGGTGAAAATATTAATTACACTTAAAACCAGTCACTACAAAGCAGTGGGACGTTCTTTTGATAAGTACTTTTGGGTTTCAGGGAAAATGTACGGAGTAAGAAGTACATACTTTTCTTTAGGAATGTAGTGAAGTAAAAGTAAAAGTATAAATAAAAAAGCAAAATATATATAATATAATGAAGCAAATATAAATATTTAAGTACAGATACTTTAAAAAAAACAACTTAGTCATTTCAAGTATTTTTACTTACAGTTGGAGTCGGTAGTTTACATACACTTAGATTGGAGTCATTAAAACTCATTTTTCAACCACTCCACAAATTTCTTGTTACTTAAACTATAGTTTTGGTAAGTCGGTTAGGACATCTACTTTGTGCATGACACAAGTAACAATTGTTTACACACATTTTTTTCACTTATATTTCACTGACCCACAATTCCAGTGGGTCAGAAGTTTACATACACTAAGTTGACTTTACCTTTAAACAGCTTGGAAAAATCCAGAAAATTATGTCATGGCTTTAGAAGCTTCTGATGGGCTAATTGACATCATTTGAGTCAATTGGAGGTCTACCTGTGGATGTATTTCAAGGCCTACCTTCAAACTCAGTGCCTCTTTGCTTGACATCATGGTGAAATCAAAAGAAATCAGCCAAGACCTCAGAAAACAAAATTGTAGACCTCCACAAGTCTGATTCATCCTTGGGAGCAATTTCCAAACGTCTGAAGGTGCCACGTTCATCTGTACAAACAATAGTGTGCAAGCATAAACATCATGGGACCACGCAGCCATCATAACGCTCAGGAAGGAGAAGACGTGTTCTGTCTCCTAGAGATGGATGTACTTTGCTGCGACAATTGCAAATCAATCTCAGAACAACAGCAAGGGACCTTGTGAAGATGCTGGAGGAAACAGGTACAAAAGTATCTATATCCACAGTAAAACGAGTCCTATATCGACATAACCTGAAAGGCCGCTCAGCAAGGAAGAAGCCACTGCTCCAAAACTGCCATAAAAAAAGCCAGACTACGGTTTGCAACTGCACATGGGGACAAAGATCGTACTTTTTGGAGAAATGTCCTTTGGTCTGATGAAACAAAAATAGAACTGTTTGGCCATAATGGCCATCGTTATGTTTGGAGGAAAAAGGGGGACGCTTGCAAGCCGAAAAATACCATCCCAACCGTGAAGCACGGGGGTGGCAGCATCATGTTGTGGGGGTGCCTTGCTGCAGGAGGGACTGGTGCACTTCACAAAATAGATGGCATCATGAGGTAGGAAAATGATTATGTGGATATATTAAAGCAACATCTCAAGATGTTAAAGCTTGGTCGCAAATGGGTCTTCCAAATGGACAATGACCCCAAGCATACTTTCAAAGTTGTGGCAAAATGACTTAAGGACAACAAAGTCAAGGTATTGGAGTGGCCATCACAAAGCCCTGACCTCCATCCTATATAACATTTGTGGGCAGAACTGAAAAAGCATGTGCTAGCAAGGAGGCCTACAAACCTGACTCAGTTACACCAGCTCTGTCAGGAGGAATGGGCCAACATTCACCCAACTTATTGTGGGAAGCGTGTGGAAGGCTACCCGAAACATTTGACCCAAGTTAAACACTTTAAAGGCAATGCTACCAAAACTAATTGAGTGTATGTAAACTGCTGACCCATTGGGAATGTGATGAAAGATATAAAAGCTGGAATAAATCATTCTCTCTACTATTATTCTGACATTTCACATTCTTAAAATAAAGTGGTGATCCTAACTGACCTAAGACAGGCAATTTTTACTAGGATTGAATGTCAGGATTGAATGTCAGGAAATGTGAAAAAACTGAGTTTAAATGAAGTTGGCTAAAGTGGATGTAAACTTCCGACTTCAACTGTAAGTACTTTACACCACTGCTACAAAGATACTGGCATCCTTGCTAATCCAGTTGCCAGAGAGGAAGGAAACAGCTCACTGACTTTGCCATGAGGCCAATGGTTACTTTAAAGGAGGTACAGAGTTTAATGGCTGTGATAGGAGAAAACTGAGGATTGTTGAAACAACATTGTAGTTACTCCGCAATACTGTCCTAAATGACAGGGTGAAAATAATTACAATAAACTTCATTTCCTGAATACAAAACGTTGTGTTTGGGGTAAATTCAGCACAACACAGCACAACACAACACACCACTGAGTAACCCTCTTTATGTTTTCTAACATGGTGATGGCTGCATCATGTTTTTCACACCCTGATCTGTTTCACCTGTCTTTTTGCTTGTTTCCACCCCCCTCCAGGTGTCACCCATCTTCCTCATTATCCTCAATGTATTTATACTTATGTTCTCTGTTTGTCTGTTGCCAGTTTGTCTTGTCTTGTTAGGTCTTACCAGGGTATTTTACCATCTCCCTGCCTTCTCAAGTTCTGTTTCCTTGTTTTCCTGGTTCCTGACCATTCTATCTGCCCTGACCCCGAGCCTGCCTGCCGTTCTGTACTTACCTGACTCTGACCCGTTCACGAACCTCTGCCTGTCCTGACCGCGAGCCTGCTGTTCTGTAACTTATTGACTCTGCCCTGGATTACGGACCTCTGCCTGCCTTTGACCTGTCTTTTGCCGGCCCCCTAATTGGGTCAATAAACATCTGTGACTCTAGCTGTCTGAATCTGGGTCTTATCCTGAGTCCTGATAGTACAAACTGGCCATGACTGACCGGGCAGACTCAGACCAGCTCCACAATGCTGTCTCCCTGCAAGGAGCCACCATTGGATGACATGAGGAGTTACTGCAATGTCTTATGGAGGGACTCCAAACTCTGGCAGGACACCATGACCAGGCATTCGATACATTGCTGAAGCAATTCCGCGGACTCCCCAGCGGGTCACACCCGTAATCTCTCAGCATACCCCAGTGTCCCGAGTACCCCGCTTACCTCCTCTGGAGTGCTACCCTGGAGATTCCGGATAGCGTACATCATAACGCTGATGTCAGTGAGGCCCCTCGCCTGGGCCACGGGGATATGGGAGCAACAGTCCGCCGTCTGCCTCAGTCTGGAGGACTTCATGGAGGAAGTTCAGAAGGTGTTTGACTCTCCATTGTCCGGGAGAGAGGATACTCGCAAGCTGCTCCAGCTATGTCAAGATTCCCAAAGTGTGGCAGACTACGCAGTGGATTTTCGCACATTGTCGGCTAAGAGTGCATGGAACCCGGAAGCATTGTTCGACATGTTCCTTCACGGATTATCGGAAGTGATCAAAGATGAGCTCGCAGCCTGGGAGCTGCCCATAAACCTTAACTCCCTCATAGCCTTGACCATCTGGATCGATGGGAATCTGTGCCCTGTAACCCTCATTCGCCCTCGATTCCCACCTCGCCTCCGAAGAACCCAGAGACCCCCGAAGTCTACATGTCCAAGTGAACCCGACGTCACCTGAGTTCTCTCGGGAATCACCTAGGGCTGCCGACTCGCCTTCGTAGGAGTCTATGCACCTGGGCAGGGCTAGATTGACTCCAGCTGAGCGCTTATGTTACGGCTTTCTAGGAGAGTCGGACCAAAATGCGGCGTGTAGATTGCGATCCATGTTTATTCAACTGAAGCAACACAAATCTAAATACAAACACTACAAAACAATAAAAGTAAAGAAAACCGAAACAGCCTAATACTGGTGCAAATAAACACAGAACAAGGACATCAGGACACTAAGGACAATCACCCACGAAACACTCAAAGAATATGGCTGCCTAAATATGGTTCCCAATCAGAGACAACGATAAACACCTGCCTCTGATTGAGAACCACTTCAGACAGCCATAGACTTATCTAGAACACCCCACTAACTAAGCTACAATCCCAATACAAAACACACCACATACAAAAACCCATGCCACACCCTGGCCTGACCACCTAAATGAAGACAAACACAAAATACTTTGACCAGGGCGTGACAGCTTACGCCCACTCCACACACAGCGCTGACTATATTGTGGAGCTACAGGACATTTCGTAGCTGCCTGCCCATTAAAACCCCGGCTCATCAGAAGGGGCGAGTACTCTGGTGGGCCATACGGAGAACTTTTCCTCTCCCCTTACTCACACCCCTTTCCATTGCCATCCTGCTGTGGGGATCCAGTCGAAATCTCTCCGGGTACACATCAACTCTGGGGCCGATGAGAGTTTTTTGGACTCTACCCTGGCGTCCGAGCTGGGCATCCCCATTCAGCCCCTCTCCATTTCCATGGATGTTAGAGCTATGGACGGGCGCTCTATATGCTGGGTCACTCACAATACCACTCCCATCAACCTACGAGTGACAGGGAACCAGAGCGAGGCAATCCAATTTATGCTGATTAAGTCTCCTCAGGTTCCCTTGGTATTGGGAACCCTCCAGCGACACCATCATAGACTGGACTGCTGCCGTTATGGGCTGGAGCCCGTTCTGCCACCCACATTGTCTGAAATCAGTGCAGCTTCCTCCGGGACATCTTCCTGTGGGCGCGGCTACACCCTCGGACCCCGAGACCATCCTTCCCACCTCGTGTCTGGCGATGGCACTCAGCTTGGGAATAGGGGAGCAGGTCTGTGAGGCGCGGCATTCCCAGCCGAACCCCGGGGGTAGTCCAGATGACCAGATATTTATGCCTGACATGGTCCGCTCCTTGGTCCTGGAGTGGACCCACTCCTCCAGGCTTGCCTGCCACCCAGGCTCCTGTCGGACCCTGGCCTTTGTGCAACAATGCTTTTGGTGGCCTACCATGATCCCGGACGTCTCCACGTTTGTCATCGCCTGCACGTTTGTGCTCAGGACAAGACTCCTTAGCAATCTCTGGCTGGTCTTCTTCAACCACTGCTTGTCCCTCACCGTCCTGGTCACACCTATCCCTGGACTTCGTCACGGGTCTTCCCCCGTCTGATGGCAACACCGCCATCCTGACAGTAGTGGACCGGTTTTCCAAAGCCGCACACTTCATTCCTCAGCTACCCTCTGCCAAAGAGAAGGCTCAGCTCATGGTGCAGCACGTCTTCTGGATCCATGGACTTCCGGTGGACATGGTCTCATGGTCTCCAGTTCTTGTCCTGGAAGGCGTTCTGCACGCTCATTGGGTCGTCGGCCAGTCTGTCCTCTGGTTTCCACCCACAGTCCAATGGTCAGTTGGAGCGAGTCAATCAAGACCTGGAGACAACTCTTCACTGCCTTGTCTCCTCCAACCCCACCACCTGGAGCCAGCGAACTGTGTGGGTTGAATACACCCGCAACACCCTCCCCTGCTCTATCATTGGGCTCTCGCCTTTCGAGTGTTCCCTGGGTTATCAGCCCACGCTCTTCCCGGAGCAAGAGGAAGAGGTCGGCATACGCTCGGCCCAGTAGTTTGTTCTCCGCTGTCACCGTATCTGAAAGAGAGCCCGGTCGGCTCTTCTCAAGACCCTCTCCAGGTATCGACGACAAACAGACCACCACCGTACCCCAGCTCCCCGGTATCGTGGGTATGAGGGTTTGGCTGTCCACTCTTTACCTGCCCCTCCGGGCTGAGTCCCACAAACTTCCCCCCCGCTTTATCGGCCCTTTCCACATCTGCAAGATCATTAGCCCGTCTGCTGCTCATCTTCTGTTGCCCCGTACCCTCCATATTCATCCCACTTTTCATGTGTCTAGGATTAAACCTATGTTTCAAGACCCTTTGTCTCCTGTTTGCCTTTGATCTGTATTTTGCCTGCCCCCTGTTTGGGTCTTCTGTGACTCTGGATCTTATCCTGAGTTCTGATAATGTTATGAGTATGCTTGTCATCGGCAACAACTAGACAACACATTTTTTTTATATATAAAAAGGAAGAGAATAGCGCTAAGCACAGGCACAATCCTACAAAAAACCTGGTTCAGTTTGCTTTCCAACAGACACTGGGAGACAAATTCACCTTTCAACAGGACAATAACCTAAAACACAAGGCCAAAAATAACCTGGAGTTGCTAACCAAGATGACATTGAATGTTTCTGAGTGGCCTTGTTACAGTTTTCACTGTAACAATAGGCTTGAAAGTCTATGGCAAGACTTTAAAAGATGTCTGTCTAGCAATGATCAACAGTCAACTTGACAGTTTGAAGAATTTAAAAAAGAATAATGGGCAAAGACTGTACAATCTAGATATGCAAAGCTCTTAGAGACTTGATTTGGGGTGTGAATACTTATATAAATGAGATATTTCTGTATTTAATTTTCAATACATTAAAAAAAATCTAAACATATTTTCACTTTTTCATTATGGGGTATTGTGTGTAGATGGATGATGACAAAAACATATTTAATACATTTTGAATTCAGGCTGTAATACCACAAAATGTGAAATAAGTCAAGGGGCATGAATACTTTCTGAAGGCACTGCAGCCTACCAATCATTATAAATATCCATGACAAGTAAACAGTTTATTTTCCAGCTCAGTCACTGAGCCAATGAGACGTCTCGGCCAAAGCATATGAGGTCACCTCATAGGAAATGGAAAGCATTTTTGAAGACGTCGGTTTCAGACAAGTTTATGGAGGAGAGGCCCATTGCCCAATGTTTTTCTCTAATTTATGATTTGACCACAAATACAAGTAAAGGACGAGTCAACAACATAATTTGGGTGGGCCTTTAAGTTGACAGAATATTGGCTTTTTGGGGGGGGGGGCAGTTAGGTCCCATGTAGCCTAAACGACAGAGACAGACAAGTCGGTGTTTGGTCGGATGATAGCCCTTCTCATGACTCAGTTCTACATTGGGGTCATTCCATGTCCCTTTTGATTAGCTGAGGTGGTTTGGTCAAGCGTGGATCGCTCTATCTGGAAACAGAATGATCATTGATTGATGTATGGTTTTAGAAACCTTGAACATTCAACTTAAAAAGATTGTGCGAGATTTTGGCAATTAAGTCCTTTTTTCTACTTACCCAGAGTCAGATTATGATTTTTTACATCCGTGAGTTCATCTGAGTCTGGGTAAGTAGAACAATCTTACACTATCCATTTAGTTATCCATACAAAAATAACAAAAAAATTGCACTCACTGTTATGCTTAGTGGCCGGTTTTGAAGGACATGTCCCACTTCCTGGATAGACATGGATAGATGTCCAATTTCGACTTCAATCTTGAACGACCCGGCAGGTATGGTCTTGGGTTCTTGAGAGCTAGTCAGATGCAGGCAATTCAATTAAAGTAGGTTTGGAGCGCAAACCTTTTGTTTGTGGCTCCGTTATTTAGGCCTATTCTTTCTAGTCATGACTTTTTCACATTTTGATAATTAGGTCTCTATTTCCGTATCAAAAAAATGTTTGCAAACTTATCGGTAATTGCTTGTTCTTGCACAGGGAAAAAATGTGAGTCCTGGTTTATTTTGAGTGCTCTTCAGACTCCATCAATGTGCCTTCCAGACAACGGTTTCATGCACCTGTTATTTTAGAGGGGCCACGGAGTGTGTGATGATGGAGGGGGGGTGGTCCAGAGGCTGGCTTGCTGAGAATTGAGAATTTTTTCAAACACCCGAAACAGCTTTTTCCTTCAATTCTATGCAAATAAAATATGTATATTTGTCTGCATAGGTTATCCCAGCATTCCTCTTTACCTGTTCAGTTTTCATTTTAGTTAATGCTCATTGATTCTTCAATAACTTTTATGCTTTAGGAGATTAGTATAACTGCCACATTGGTATAGCTATACTGTAGTATCATAACCCAATACTTAAAGCAATTGTTGCATGCCAGCTAATAACATTATTTTCTTGGTATTTCATTACTTTAACAATACATTTCCTAAAAGTTCAACCATGGTTACATTTAATTACGTTGTTGGTAATGTTCTAGAAACGTTCTCCATCTAGTTTGACATTTGACATTTGGGAATGTTCTCATACAGTGTTCTTCTGTGGGAATTTCAATACTTTAGCATAGTTTCCCTACAGGTTTCCTCATGGTTCTATTTGAAGTCATGTTCTTAGAACATTAAGGAAACTCTCCTTAAAAAACAAAAAACATTAGAACATTCTAAAGAATTATTATTATTGTTATTTAAAAACATATACACTCTGTTCTCAGCGTCAACAAAATTCTCTCTATCCTCTATCTTGTGAAGTGTGTTCAGTGGTGCATTCAACAAGGAAATCATTAGCAAACATTGGCTAACATAACCTAACATATTCCATTTGTTTTATGTTAGTCGCGACCTTTTGCTAATGTTAGCAAACTGTCTGAGAAGATAATGTGCGGTGAAGGTAAGTGTCTGTTTTGGGTCTAAACTGCCACTAAAAAGAATAATGTGTAGGAATAGCTCAATCGTTTTCAGTTTGAATATTTTGCTAAAAAGCCATCGTAATCCTTACAAAAAGTAGCTGTTTGATGTTTCACCTTAACATTTTGAAATGTTCATTCAAATCATTCAACTGAAATTGTTACTTTGGCAACATGTTCTCCGCAAACAGAAGCATTGTTGAACTCGCTTCAGGTGTGTTGGCCACACCCACTAATTGGCCAACCCTGACCCTGAAAAACAACACGGAGCGTCACTCCACCTGAGTGACACTTAGAAAGAATACAACCACTTCTTCATAAAAAATAAAAAAAATCGAACAATTTCTAAAGACTGTTGACATCCAGTGGAAGCCATAGGAACTGCAATCTGGGTCCTAATAAACATGGCATGCTAGCTCCATCCTGGTGGCGCAGTGGAATATTTGCTTGGATAGAGAACAGAAGATGATACAGGGATCTTATAGGATCTTAATTTGAGCCAGTTTGCTACAGCAGGAAAATAATCCTGCAGCAACAGGAAATGTTAATTATTACGTGGATTATCATTTATGTCTAATCCTCCTGTGTGGCTCAGATGCAACGCTAGGGGTTGTGCAACGCTAGGGGTTGTGGGTTAGATTACAAAAATGTATGCACTCACTACTGTAAATTGCTCTGGATAAAAACATCTGCTAATGTAAAAAATATATATATGTTTTTCAGTAGGCATGGCTGGTTGCAGGCGTGGCCTTCAGATCGATTTTATAGGCCACCCATGACAGCAAATGTAATTCCTGTTAATTGTGTAAAGTTAACATACTGCAAACAAAACTGTTCCTTAAAATGTTTAGCATTTTACACGTTCTTTGAGAATATTAAGATGATTTATTACATATTATAATAAGGTGGTATGTAGCCTAAAAATAGAATTTTCATAGACTGTTATGGAACTCATAAACTTCTGTAAGTCTCATTTAAGATACAAAAATGTAAATGTTCAACCTTAAAATGTGATGCAACAGAATGCAACAGAACAAACTAACAGGAATGGCTAAAACTAACTACTGGGTCATATCTCAATTTACATTTACATTTTTACATTTAAGTCATTTAGCAGACGCTCTTATCCAGAGCGACTTACAAATTGGTGAATTCACCTTCTGACATCCAGTGGAACAGCCACTTTACAATAGTGCATCTAAATCATTTAAGGGGGGGGTGAGAAGGATTACTTTATCCTATCCTAGGTATTCCTTGAAGAGGTGGGGTTTCAGGTGTCTCCGGAAGGTGGTGATTGACTCCGCTGTCCTGGCGTCGTGAGGGAGTTTGTTCCACCATTGGGGGGCCAGAGCAGCGAACAGTTTTGACTGGGCTGAGCGGGAACTGTACTTCCTCAGTGGTAGGGAGGCGAGCAGGCCAGAGGTGGATGAACGCAGTGCCCTTGTTTGGGTGTAGGGCCTGATCAGAGCCTGGAGGTACTGCGGTGCCGTTCCCCTCACAGCTCCGTAGGCAAGCACCATGGTCTTGTAGCGGATGCGAGCATCAACTGGAAGCCAGTGGAGAGAGCGGAGGAGCGGGGTGACGTGAGAGAACTTGGGAAGGTTGAACACCAGACGGGCTGCGGCGTTCTGGATGAGTTGTTGGGGTTTAATGGCACAGGCAGGGAGCCCAGCCAACAGCGAGTTGCAGTAATCCAGACGGGAGATGACAAGTGCCTGGATTAGGACCTGCGCCGCTTCCTGTGTGAGGCAGGGTCGTACTCTGCGGATGTTGTAGAGCATGAACCTACAGGAACGGGCCACCGCCTTGATGTTAGTTGAGAACGACAGGGTGTTGTCCAGGATCACGCCAAGGTTCTTAGCGCTCTGGGAGGAGGACACAATGGAGTTGTCAACCGTGATGGCGAGATCATGGAACGGGCAGTCCTTCCCCGGGAGGAAGAGCAGCTCCGTCTTGCCGAGGTTCAGCTTGAGGTGGTGATCCGTCATCCACACTGATATGTCTGCCAGACATGCAGAGATGCGATTCGCCACCTGGTCATCAGAAGGGGGAAAGGAGAAGATTAATTGTGTGTCGTCTGCATAGCAATGATAGGAGAGACCATGTGAGGTTATGACAGAGCCAAGTGACTTGGTGTATAGCGAGAATAGGAGAGGGCCTAGAACAGAGCCCTGGGGGACACCAGTGGTGAGAGCGCGTGGCGAGGAGACAGATTCTCGCCACGCCACCTGGTAGGAGCGACCGGTCAGGTAGGACGCAATCCAAGCGTGGGCCGCGCCGGAGATGCCCAACTCGGAGAGGGTGGAGAGGAGGATCTGATGGTTCACAGTATCGAAGGCAGCCGATAGGTCTAGAAGGATGAGAGCAGAGGAGAGAGAGTTAGCTTTAGCAGTGCGGAGCGCCTCCGTGATACAGAGAAGAGCAGTCTCAGTTGAATGACTAGTCTTGAAACCTGACTGATTTGGATCAAGAAGGTCATTCTGAGAGAGATAGCGGGAGAGCTGGCCAAGGACGGCACGTTCAAGAGTTTTGGAGAGAAAAAAAAGAAGGGATACTGGTCTGTAGTTGTTGACATCGGAGGGATCGAGTGTAGGTTTTTTTCAGAAGGGGTGCAACTCTCGCTCTCTTGAAGACGGAAGGGACGTAGCCAGCTGTCAGGGATGAGTTGAAGAGCGAGGTGAGGTAAGGGAGAAGGTCTCCGGAAATGGTCTGGAGAAGAGAGGAGGGGATAGGGTCAAGCGGGCAGGTTGTTGGGCGGCCGGCTGTCACAAGAAGCGAGATTTCATCTGGAGAGAGAGGGGAGAAAGAGGTCAGAGCACAGGGTAGGGCAGTGTGAGCAGAACCAGCGGTGTCGTTTGACTTAGCAAACGAGGATCGGATGTCGTCGACCTTCTTTTCAAAATGGTTGACGAAGTCATCTGCAGAGAGGGAGGAGGGGGGGTGAGGGGGAGGAGGATTCAGGAGGGAGGAGAAGGTGGTAAAGAGCTTCCTAGGGTTAGAGGCAGATGCTTGGAATTTAGAGTGGTAGAAAGTGGCTTTAGCAGCAGACAGAGGAGGAAAATGTAGAGAGGAGCGAGTTTTCCTCCATTTCCGCTCGGCTGCCCGGAGCACTGTTCTGTGAGCTCGCAATGAGTCGTCGAGCCACGGAGCGGGAGGGGAGGACCGAGCCGGCCTGGAGGATAGGGGACATAGAGAGTCAAAGGATGCAGAAAGGGAAGAGAGGAGAGTTGAGGAGGCAGAATCAGGAGATAGGTTGGAGAAGGTATGAGCAGAGGGAAGAGATGATAGGATGGAAGAGGAGAGAGTAGCGGGGGAGAGAGAGCGAAGGTTGGGACGGCGCGATACCATCCGAGTAGGGGCAGTGTGGGAAGTGTTGGATGAGAGCGAGAGGGAAAAGGATACAAGGTAGTGGTCGGAGACTTGGAGGGGAGTTGCAATGAGGTTAGTGGAAGAACAGCATCTAGTAAAGATGAGGTCGAGCGTATTGCCTGCCTTGTGAGGAAGGGGGGAAGGTGAGAGGGTGAGGTCAAAAGAGGAGAGGAGTGGAAAGAAGGAGGCAGAGAGGAATGAGTCAAAGGTAGACGTGGGGAGGTTAAAGTCGCCCAGGACTGTGAGAGGTGAGCCGTCCTCAGGAAAGGAGCTTATCAAGGCATCAAGCTCATTGATGAACTCTCCGAGGGAACCTGGAGGGCGATAAATGATAAGGATGTTAAGCTTGAAAGGGCTGGTAACTGTGACAGCATGGAATTCAAAGGAGGCGATAGACAGATGGGTAAGAGGAGAAAGAGAGAATGACCACTTGGGAGAGATGAGGATCCCGGTGCCACCACCCCGCTGACCAGAAGCTCTCGGGGTGTGCGAGAACACGTGGGCGGACGAAGAGAGAGCAGTAGGAGTAACAGTGTTATCTGTGGTGATCCATGTTTCCGTCAGTGCCAAGAAGTCGAGGGACTGGAGGGAGGCATAGGCTGAGATGAACTCTGCCTTGTTGGCCGCAGATCGGCAGTTCCAGAGGCTACCGGAGACCTGGAACTCCACGTGGGTCGTGCGCGCAGGGACCACCAGATTAGGGTGGCCGCGGCCACGCGGTGTGGAGCGTTTGTATGGTCTGTGCAGAGAGGAGAAAACAGGGATAGATAGACACATAGTTGACAGGCTACAGAAGAGGCTACGCTAATGCAAAGGAGATTGGAATGACAAGTGGACTACACGTCTCGAATGTTCAGAAAGTTAAGCTTACGTAGCAAGAATCGTATTGACTAAAATGATTGAAATGATACAGTACTGCTGGAGTAGGCTAGCTGGCAGTGGCTGCGTTGTTGACTTTGTAGGCTAGCAGGCAGTGGCTGCGTTGTTGACACTACACTAATCAAGTCGTTCCGTCGAGTGTAATAGTTTCTACAGTGCTGCTATTCTGGGGCTAGCCGGCTAGCTAGCAGTGTTGATTACGTTATGTTACGTTAAAAGAACGACAATAGCTGGCTAGCTAACCTAGAAAATCGCTCTAGACTACACAATTGTCTTAGATACAAAGACGGCTATGTAGCTAGCTAGCTACGATCAAACAAATCAAACCGTTGTACTGTAATGAAGTGAAATGAAAATGTGATACTGCCTGTGGAGCGAAGCGGAATGTTGACCGGGTTGTTGAAGTTCTTATTCGGTAGACGTTGGCTAGCTGTTGGCTAGCTAGCTAGCAGTATCTCCTACGTTAAGGACGACAAATAGCTGGCTAGCTAACCTCGGTAAATTAAGATAATCACTCTAAGTCTACACACTCTAAACTACACAATTATCTTGGATACGAAGACAGCAAAGACAACTATGTAGCTAGCTAACACTACACTAATCGAGTCGTTCAGTTGAGTGTAATAGTTTCTACAGTGCTGGTAGACGGTGGACGATTAGCTAGCTGCTGGGCAGATAGCAGTGTAGACTACGTTAGGACGACGAAATACGATAATTACGCAATTATCTTTGATACAAAGACGGCTATGTAGCTAGCTAAGAAGGAATTGCTAAGATTAGACAAATCAAACCGTTGTACTATAACGAAATGTAATGAAAATGTAATGAAAAGTTATACTACCTGCGGACCGAAGTGTAGATGCGACCGCTCGCTCCAACCCGGAACTGGAACCCAACACCAAAAGAAATAACCCAACACCAAAAGAAAATAACCCAACTAAGTGACGCAATGCCTAAAAACAGGACAAATCTGAGGGGGCCTGTGCCCTTGAGCCCCCTACGGACATGACGCTTCTAATTCCAGACGTCTGAACCCTGAGCTCCCTGCCTTATCCAGGCCACATTACAGTTCTGCTTTACAGCATAATGCATTCAGTAATCACTTACTTAGTCAAAACATGGCCTTGAGGAGTACACCACATCTGTCATTGGCTTCATCAATAAATGCGTCGATGACATCGTCCCCACAGTGACCGTACGTACATACCCCAACCAGAAGCCATGGATTACAGGCAGCATCCACACTGAGCTAGAGCTGCCGCTTTCAAGGAACAGGACTCTAACTCGGAAGTTTATAAGAAATCCCACTATGACCGCCGATGAACCATCAAACAGGCAAAGCGTCATTACAGGACTAAGATCGTACTACACCGCTCTGACGCTCGTCGGATGTGGCAGGTCCTGCAAATCATTATAGACAACAAAGGGAAACACAGCCAAGAGCTGCCCAGTGACACGAGCCTACCGGACGAGCTAAACTACTTCTATGCTCACTTCGAGGCAAATAACACTGAAACATGCTTGAGAACACCAGCTGTACCGGAAGACTGTGTGATCACGCTCTCCGCAGCCTATGTGAGTAAGACCTTTAGACAGGTCAACATTCACAAGGCCGCAGGGCCAGACGGATTACCAGGACCCGTAATCCGAGCATACGCTGACCAACTAGCAAGTGTCTTCACTGACATTTTCAACCTCTCCCTGTCTGAGTCTGTAACACCAACATTTTTAAAGCAGACCACCATAGTGCCTGTGCCCAAGAACACTAAGGAAACCTGTTTAAATAACTGCCGACCTGTAGCACTCATGTCTGTAGCCATGAAATTATTTGAAAGGCTGGACATGGCTCACATAAACACCATCACCCCAGAAACCCACTCCAGACCCACTTCAATTTGCATACCACACCAACAGAGCCACAGATGATGCAGTCTTTATTGCACTCCACACTGCCCTTTCCCACCTTGACAAAAGGAACACCTAAGTGAGAATACTATTCATTGACAACAGCTCAGTGTTCAACACCATAGTGCCCTCAAAGCTCATCAACTGAATCCTGGACTTCCTGACGGGCCACCCCCAGGTGATAGTGGTAGGTAACAACACATCCGCCACGCTGATCCTCAACACAGGGGCCCCTCAGGGGGACGTGCTCAGCCCCCTCCTCTACTCCCTGTTCACTCATGACTGCACGGCCAGGCACGACTCCAACACCATCATTCCATTTGCCGATGACACAACAGTGGTAGGCCTGATCACAGACAACAACGAGACAGCCTACAGGGAGGAGGTCAGAGACCTGGCCGTGTGGTGCCAGGACAACAACCTCTCCCTCAACATGATCAAGACAAAGGAGATGATTGTGGGCTACGGGGAAAAGAGGACCGAGCATGCCCCCATTCTCATCAACAGGCCTGCAGTGGAGCACGTTGAGAGCTTCAAGTTCCTTGGTGTCCACATCACCAACAAACTAACATGGTCCAAACACATCATGACAGTCATGAAGCGGGAGCGACAAAACCTATTCCCCCTCAGGAGACTGAAAAGATTTGGCTTGGGTCCTCAGATCCTCAAAAGGTTCTACAGCTGCACCATCAAGAGCATCCTGATTGATTGCATCACCGCCTGGTATGGCAACTGCTTGGCCTCTGACAGCAAGGCACTACAGAGGGTAGTGCCAACGTCCCAGTACATCACTGGGGCTAAGCTTCCTGCCATCCAGGTCCTCTATACCAGGCGGTGTCAGAGGAAGGTCCTAAAAATTGTCAAAGACTCCAGCCACCCTATTCATACTGTTCTCTCTGCTACCACATGGCAAGCGATACCGGAGCATCAAGTCTAGGTCCAAGAGGCTTCTAAAAAGCTTCTACCCCCAATCCATAAAACTCCTGAACATCTACTAAAATGGTTTTCCAGACTTTTTGCATAGCCCCCTCCCCTCTCCACACCACTGCCACTCTCTGTTGTCATCTATGCATAGTCACTTTAATTAACTCTACCTACTACCTCAACTAACCGGTGCCCCAGCACATTGACTCTGTACCGGCACCCTCCTGAATACATAGTTATTTTTTACTGCTGCTCTTTTAATAACATGTTACATTTATCTCTTATTCTTATCCGTATTTTTTTAAACTGCACTGTTGGTTAGGGGCTCGTATGTACGCATTTCACTGTAAGGTCAACACCTGTTGTATTTGGTGCATGTGACTAATCAAATTTGATTTGATTTGAACTCTCAGGGCACCTAGTTGTTCAGGAGCACAGACAGTGCTGCAGCAGTGACAACACTTTTTAACATTTGTTCTGCGACTTTGGGCCTTAGTGGTGCTTTGCAAAGACATTAATAATGCAATGCACACTACTTGACTGTAGCATACTGAAAACAATTCATTCTGATTGACGATTCCATAAACGTCAATTGGCCTCATAGGAGTTTTATCCTCAAGATGTAAGCACAGCATAAGAGAGAGAGAGAGACTGCTGATGGTTGATGGCGTCCTCATTGTATTCAAGCTGGTTAAGAGGAGGCTTAAGCCTTCTGCATGATTCTGTTCGGCTGGCACCTAGCCGAACTTGGTGTGCTCGCATACTCCCTTCAAAGACCACTTGAAAAATGAGAAAAGAGCGGCAATGGTACTGTTTGTCCATCTTGAGACACAGTTGCCAAGTCACGTAAAAAAATAAAAAATCTGAATTCATCTAAGATAACTCAAGAAATCGGTCATTAATTTGGACGGTTTTGCATAGAATATCTTATTTACCACTAAGCATTTTTTTAATGATTAGCCTCTCTTTGAACAACAAATATTTAATTGAAGAATCCCTATTGTTTCTAATCACGGCGAAGGGGCATAGACTCCGGCTACCGACTTCGGCTACCGACTTCGGCTACCAACTTCGGCTACCAACTTTGGCTTGCCTTAAGAAAAATGTCTGCACGAACAGCCAGTAAAATCCTTGCTGAAGACCAAAGCGAACAAAAAATGTCTCAAAATGCCATCATAATACATGCATGATTCGTAACTATTTAGGATG
This sequence comes from Oncorhynchus masou masou, assembly GCF_036934945.1. NCBI lineage: Eukaryota > Metazoa > Chordata > Actinopteri > Salmoniformes > Salmonidae > Oncorhynchus > Oncorhynchus masou. Next base: position 4,863,626 of record NC_088225.1, on the reverse strand, counting down.
GAAAGCCTGCAAGACGCCTTTATGCCCCCAGAGCATTCACTCATGGCTCAGTGGGGAATCAACAAGCAGTCAATATCAATGTGGTTTCATTTAGTATATGGTCCATTTTCATGTAAAATAAAAATGTATGTATATTTTTTTTAACCTTTATTTAGCTAGGCAAGTCAGTTAAGAACAAATTTTTATTTTCAATGACAGCCTAGGAACAGTGGGTTAACTGCCTGTTCAGTGGCAGAATGACAGATTTGTACCTTGTCAGCTTGGGGGTTTGAACTTGCAACCTTCTGGTTACTAGTCCGATGCGCTAACCACTAGGCTACCCTGCCGCCCCAAATAATGCCGGAAGACCTGCTGGAATAGTGCCTCAGCAACCTGGAGAGCAGTAGGAAGACCAGACAGAGGGACACAAGGATATTGAAAATCTATCCACAACCACAAATATGGTGGTGAAACTGTCAGAGAAGGGGAGATCAGTAGCAAAGTCAATGGATAGATGGGACCAGGGACGCTGAGGCACGGGAAGGGGAAGCAGCTTTGCTGCTGGAGCGTTCCAGGGGGATTTGGTTTGGGCACATACGGACAGGAGTTGACACAACGAGTGATGTCCTGCGCCACTAGGCTACCCTGCCGCCCCAAAAAAGGTATTTCTGCTTTTTATTTGTAATAAATTTGCAAAAATATCTAAAAACCTGTTTTCACTTTGTCATTATGGGGTATTGTGTGTAGATTAATGAGAACAATTTTTTTAAATCCATTTTAGAATGCGTCTGGAACGTAACAAAATTTGGTGAAAGTCAAGGGGTCTGAATACTTTCTGAAGGCACTGCATGAATACTTCCCGAAGGCACTGTATATATACAGTGCTTTCAGAAAGTATTCATACCCTTTGACTTATTCTACAGTTTGTTGTGTTACAGCCTGAATTCAAAATGGATAAAAAAAAAAATTCTCACACATCTACACACAATAATGACCTTTGAATCACCTTTGTGAGCAATTACAGCTGTGAGTATTTCTGGGTAAGTCTCTAAGGGCTTTACACACCTGGATTGTACAATATTTGCACAGTAAACTTTTTTCAATTCTTCAAGCTCTGTCATGTTTTTTTGTTGATCATTGCTAGACAGACATTTTCAAGTCATGCCTTAGATTTTCAAGCAGATTTACATCAAAACTGTAACTAGGCCACTCAGGAATATTCAATGTTGTCTTGGTAAGTAACTCCAATGTATTTGGCCTTGTGTACACAACTTACGATGTGGGAACTGGCACCTAGACCAATATCAAAGAAAGAAAATGTATAAATACATTTGTAATGTTTGTTATTTTGACAATTGCAACTGTCAACACAGGGGGGGGGGGGCACAATGTAGCACACACAGACGTGTATGTAAACGATTAATGAGATACACAGAATGAAACAGGATGGGAATGGCAACTTTTGGGAGGGGCGGTATTAGCAATGCATTCAGCTAGCAAGTGATTGTGCCAGACAAGACTAACCTAGGGGCAGCAGTCTGGATGTAATCAAATCATACCAGGAAAGGGTAACATAGAATATGTAGTCAACACACAATCAATCTTTAGTTTATTTTAAAACAGGTTCAATCAAGCAATCACCTTCTTCACTGTTTATAGTCTATCTTGTGAGGGATAATGTTTGATAAACGCCTGTCAAACAGACAGTCTATTATGTCATTGTACCATTTGAAGCATTTGGGTTGGGCAGGATGCTTCACGGCAGTGCATGTCTTTCCCTGTCAGTGTGAAGACAGTTGTAGACACAACATGGACCAATAGCTGCAGCCACATCTTCCAGTTCAGCTTGAGTTAGTGGTGTGGCATCCACCAGCTCACTCATGCAAAGGAAAAAAAAACAGTCGATCCTTCACGACTGGAATACCGACATAATCTGCCTGAGGATCCCAACAGGCCCCTCAGGCGCGACATCCCCTGAAGGCCCATTCTGCTAACTGCGGCCTGCTAGCTATCTATAGCATATTGGACTGTTAGCTGATCCACCGGCCAGTTTCTTGGACCACTATACCCATTTTGCTAGTTGGACTTGGACCCCTCTGCTACTTGGAACCCTACTAATTCCACGATAGGTCTATCGACGTCACCGCACGAGGAGGCAAAAACAGACCCTTGTGCTAGCTTTCTAGCCCCGGCCTGCTAACTGCTAGCTTGCTAGCCCCGGCCTGCTAACTGTCTGAATCCCAGCCAGCCCAACCACTCACTGGACCCATACGATCACTTGGTTACGCATGCCTCTCCCTAATATCAATATGCCCTGTTCATTTCTGTCCTGGTTAGTGATTACTGTCTTATTTCACTGTAGAGCCTATAGCCCTGCTCAATATGCCTTAACCAACCATGTTGTTCCACCTCCCACATATGCAATGACATCACCTGGTTTAACTGTCTCTAGAGACTATATCTCTCTCTTCATTACTCAATGCCTAGGTTTACCTCTAATGTACCCTCTTCTTACCATACCTTTGTCTCTACATTATGCCTTGAATCTATGCTATCGTGCCCAGAAACCTGCTCCCTTTACTCTCTGTTCCGAATGTGCTAGACGGCCAGGTCTTATAGCCTTTAGCCGTAGCCTTATCCTACTTCTCCTCTGTTCCTCTGGTGATGTAGAGGTTAATCCAGCGCCTGCAGTGCCTAGCTCCACTCCTACTCCCCAGGTGCTCTCATTTGTTGACTTCTGTAACCATAAAAGCCTTGGTTTCATGCATGTTAACATCAGAAGCCTACTCCCTAAGTTTGCTTTATTCACTGCTTTAGTACATTCTGCCAACCCGGATGTCTTGGCCGTGTCTGAATCATGGCTTAGGAAAACCACCAAAAACCCAGAAATTTACATCCCTAACTATAACATTTCCCGCCAAGTTAGAAATGCTAAAGGGGACGGTGTTGCAATCTACTGCAGAGATAGCCTGCAGAGTTCTGTCTTACTATCCAGGTCTGTACCAAAACAATTCGAGATTCTACTTCTAAAAATTCACCTTTCCAGAAACAAGTCTCTCACCGTTGCTGCTTGCTATAGACCACTCTCTGCCCCCAGCTGTGCCCTGGACACCATATGTGAATTAATTGCCCTCCATCTATCTTCTGAGCTCGTGCTGCTAGGTGACCTAAACTGGTACATGCTTATCACTCCAGCCATCCTACAATCTAAGCTTGATGCCCTCAATCTCAAACACATTATCAATGAACCTACCAGGTACAACCCAAAATCCGTAAACACGGGCACCCTCATAGATATCATCCTAACTAACTCACCCTCCAAATACACCTCTGCTGTTTTCAACAAAGATCTCAGCGATCACTGCCTCATTGCCTGCGTCCGTAATGGGTCTGCGGTCAAACGACCAACCCTCATCACTGTCAGATGCTCCCTAAAACACTTCTGCGACCAGGCCTTTCTAATTGACCTGGCCGGGGTATCCTGGAATGACATTGACCTCCTCCCGTCAGTAGAGGGTGCCTGGTTATTCTTTAAAAGTGCCTTCCTCACCATCTAAATAAGCATGCTCCATTCAAAAACATTAGAACTAGAAATAGATATAGCCCTTGGTTCACTCCAGACCTGTCTGCCCTTGACCAGCACAAAAACATCCTGTGGCGTTCTGCATTAGCATCAAATAGCCCCCGTGATATGCAACTTTTTAGGGAAGTTAGGAACCAATATACACAGGCAGTTAGGAAAGCTGTGACACTGTAAAGTCCATGGCGAATAAGAGCACCTCCTCCCAGCTACCCACTGCACTGAGGCTAGGAAACATTGTCACTACCGATAAATCCACAATAATTGAGAATTTCAATAAGCATTTTTCTACGGCTGGCCATGCTTTCCACCTCGCTACCCCTACCCCAGTCAACAGCCCTGCGCTCCCCACAGCAACTCGCCCAAACCTCCCCCTTCTCCCTCAAAATAGGCTACCCTGGGGCGGCAGGGTAGCCTAGTGGTTAGAGCGTTGGACTAGTAACCGGAAGGTTGTGAGTTCAAACCCCCGAGCCGACAAGGTACAAATCTGTCGTTCTGCCCCTGAACAGGCAGTTAACCCACTGTTCCCAGGCCGTCATTGAAGAATAAGAATGTGTTCTTAACTGACTTGCCTGGTTAAATAAAAAAATAAAAAAAAAGGTAAAAATTAACTTGTAAGTCGCTCTGGATAAGAGCGTCTGCTAAATGACTTAAATGTAAATGTAAATGTAAAATCCAGATAGCTGATGTTCTGAAAGAGCTGCAAAATCTGGACCCGTACAAATCAGCTGGGCTAGAGAATCTGGACCCTCTCTTTCTAAAATGATCTGACGAAATTACCCCTATTACTAGCATGTTCAACCTCTCTTTCGTATCGTCTGAGATTCCCATAGATTGGAAAGCTGCCGTCGTCATCCCCCTCTTCAAAGGGGGAGACACTCTAGACCCAAACTGCTACAGACCTATATCTATTCTACCCTGACTTTCGAAGGTCTTTGAAAGCCAAGTTAACAAACAGATTACCGACCATTTCGAATCTCACCGTACCTTCTCTGCTATGCAATCTGGTTTCAGAGCTGGTCATGGGTGCACCTCAGCCACGCTCAAAGTCCTAAACGATATCATAACCACCATCGATAAGAGACATTACTGTGCGGCTGTAATCATCGAGAGCCTTTCGACTCTGTCAATCATAACAACATTCTTATTGGCAGACTCAACAGCCTTGGTTTCTCAAATGATTGCCTCGCTTGGTTCACCAACTTCTCAGATAGAGTTCAGTGTGTCAAATCGGAAGGCCTGTTGTCCGAACCTCTGGCAATCTCTATGGGGGTGCGACAGGGTTCAATTCTCGGGCCGAATCTCTTCTCTGTATACATCAATGATGTCGCTCTCGCTGCTGGTGATTCTTTGATCCTCTACGCAGACGACACCATTCTGTATACTTCTGGCCCTTCTTTGGACACTGTGTTAACTAACTTCCAGATGAGCTTCAATGCCATATAACTCTCCTTCCCTGGCCTCCAACTGCTCTTAAATGTAAGTAAAAACCAAATGCATGCTCTTCAACCTATCGCTGCCCACACCTGCCCGCCCGTCTAGCATCACTACTCTGGACTGTTCTGACCTAGAATATGTGGACAACTACAAATACCTAGGTGTCTGGTTAGACTGTAAACTCTCTTTCCAGACTCACATTAAGCATCTCCAATCCAAAATTAAATCTAGAATCAGCATTCTATTTCGCAACAAAGCATCCTTCACTCATGCTGCCAAACATACCCTCGTAAAACTGACCATCCTTGACCGATCCTTGACTTCAGCGATGTCATTTGCAAAATAGCCTTCAACAATGTTCTCAACAAATTGGATGCAGTCTATCACAGTGCCATCCGTTTTGTCACCAAAGCCCCATATACTACCCACTACTGCGACATGTATGATCTCGTTGGCTGGCCCTCGCTTCATACTCGTCGCCAAACCCACTGGCTCCAGGTCATCTACAAGTCTCTGCTAGGTAAAGCCCTGACTTATCTCAGCTCACTTATCACCATAGCAGCACCCACCCGTAGCACGCGCTCCAGCAGGTATATCTCACTGGTCACCCCCAAAGCTAATTCTTCCTTTGGCCGCCTCTCTTGCCAGTTCTCTTCTGCCAATGACTGGAATGAACTGCAAAAATCTCTGAAGATGGAGACTCTTATCTCCCTCACTATCTTTAAGAACCATCTGTCAGAGCAGCTCACAAATCACTGCACCTGTAAATAGCCCATCCAATCTTCCTCATCCCCATACTGTATTTATTTATTTATCTTGCTCCTTTGCACCCCAGTATCTCAACTTGCACATTCATCTTCTGCACATCCTACCATTCCAGTGTTTAATTGCTATATTGTAATTACTGTAATTACTCAGCCACAATGGCCTATTTTTGCCTTACCTCTCTTATCCTACCTCATTTGCACATGCTGTATATTTTTCTACTGTTTTATTGATTGTATGTTTGTTTATTCCATGTGTAACTCTGTGTTGTTGTATGTGTCAAACTGCTTTACTTTATCTTGGCCAGGTCCAAAATGAGAACTTGTTATCAACAAGCCTACCTGCTTAAATAAAGGTGAAATAAGTAAATAAATAAAAAATGATACTTGCTGACACAGACCAGAAATTAATTGACAGGAAAACACCATCAGATTAGTGTATTTTACGGCTTCACGAGTTGTGAAGCCAGGAAGCTTTGCCTCAGTGGACTCCTGGAGAAGCTACTGAACACTTGGTGAACCTAGCCATACCAGTGTAAGATGTGTGTGACTGGCTGCAGGGAAGTCAGGCTCAGGAGAGCAGAACTGGGTAACAACCAGAGCAGTTTAATATACAAAACCAAAGGCATCCAGAACAACACAATATGGGTGCAATATATCCCGTCGCGAACCAGTCAATGTACACAAGCACTTACAACAAACAATTTCACACACAGACATGGGGGGAACAGAGGGTTAAATACACAACAAGTGATGAGGGAATGTAAACCAGGTGTGTGGGAAAACAAGACAAAACAAATGGAAAATTAAAGGTGGATCAGCAATGGCTAGAAGACCGCTGACGTCGACCGCCGAGCACAGCCCGAACAAGGGGAGGAACCGACTTCGGCGGAAGTCGTGATAACCAGTCAATTTACACTTTGTTACATCTGCATCAACAAATCATACAAGCATAGCTAATTGCCTTCAATAGGCTATACATATTAATGAATACTCTAAGCATCACATTGAATAATTATTATTATTTTTTTTTAATAAATGTATCATTAATGTGTGCATTTTGAAAGAAATATTGAATCAGTAACCTACGAATTAGCAATGAAAAAGCCCCACTCATAGTTGGTAGGTTTGTGTTCCACACACTATCAAAACTAGTTTAGTTTTGATAGTGTATGGAACACAAACCTACCAAATACAATACCACCAGTGAATGTATATCATACAAGTGCAGCTAATTGCGTTCTGAGGTTAAGTGTTAAAAATATAAAAAATCCACCATTTTATAATATAACTGGTTATGCTACAACTACCAGACTGCATTTCACCTCCAAGGATACAGTGCTCTGCCTAAACCTGTAAATTAGCTGGCTAAAATTAGCAATTACAAAGCCCAGCCGAAGTCTAAATATATATGCCATTCCACATTACTTTTGGGTTATAATCATATTGTAATGCTCACATGAATATAATGCTGAACATTTGTTCATACCATTGTGACCAATCAAATGCATTAACACCCAAAATAACTTGAATTCAGATACTAATCTGGCTGACGACAATAGCTAGCTAACCAAAACCCATTTTGAAGGTTAGCTAGCATGCTAGCTAGCCCAACTGCTACATGCAAAATAACAGCTGAGTTTAATCTTAGTGAATGTTTTAACCCTGCAGCTGTGTTCCGGTCAAATTGGACCGATTTACAAGTTTCTCTCTGAAATATTAAGTTAATTTAATCTGATTGTCATAAGGTTCCATGATTTTGTCCACACAAGGCATTTGAACACACAAAATACATTTTGATTTGGGTGTTTTATTTCATTTTTGTACACCTGTGGTGTTCTGGTCAAAATTGACCGGTCATTACAAATGAATGGGTGAGACTACAATTATTGTATAAAATTGAGTTCAGGCACATGCTCATTCATCAGATGGACACACTGCCTCTCCCAGACCCCAACATGCATGTGTGTTTGAGCACACACACACACACACACAAACACACACACACACACACACACACACGCATACACACGCATACACACACACGCATACACACACACACACACACATACACGCACACACGCACACACGCACGCACACACACACACACACACGCACCTCACTCCCCTTCTTGGCTTCCAATTGCCAAGCCCAGCCGAAATCTAAATATATATGCCATTCCACATTACTTTTGGGTTATAATCATATTGTAATGCTCAAATGACTATAATGCTGAATATTTGTTCATACCATTGTGACCAATCAAATGCATTACACTCAAAATAATTTGAATGGGAACCTTTCCCCAATATAATATTTCCCTCACGGGAACCACACCTGTTGTCATTCTCACAAACAATGGCAACATTGATTCAATAATATATATAACATATATAACATATAACATATATATAAAGCTTTTTTGAGGCCTTGCTCACAATTCATTCTGTGGCAGCACAATGACCAAACGATATATATCTGTATATCATATCTTTGATCATGACACTGGTGAGGAGGAGTGAGTCCATGTTAAACTTTGACACAAAGTAGTCTGTGATAAATAGCACAATGTGTTAATCTGAGTATAGTCAAAATAATACATATTTTTTACTCAAAAACGAGTTGTATGAGCTCAGGTCAATGAGGCCTACAGGCCATAAATAGCAAATAGAAGTTCAAAATGTATAATGTTCACAAGAACTTAAGTTGATAAAAAGATCTAACACAACATTAGGTGATAATATATGTGTTATTATGGATTTATAATCAGTTTTTTTGGACCGGGAACACAGAATGAATTAATATGAAACGAACACAACAGGAGGGTTAAACAACAGTCCAAAACAACATATAAACCTGTTAGAACAAAACATGTATTATTAAATGTACAGGCAAAATGGTCATCAATATGGAATCCGTCCAGTTGAGGAGCATCCAGTTGAGCAGTGTCTCTCCCTGATGGAGACGTCCTCACATCCCGTTAAACATCTACGTCTCTCACAGACAAAAGTACCTTTGGCTCTTCCATCTGTTCAGCTTGTTTCACTTCCGCATCCAGCTCAACATCCACTCAGGGTTTCCCACTGCTAAGTGTTGCTCTACTGATCTGGGGTCAGTGCCAGGTAGCACTTTTGCAGATCAATAAATTAACCCACTAGGTCTCTCCAGGACACAGGCTTTGTTGACCACCAGTATGGATACAAACCTTTCTAAGCCTGCGACGTCTCAGGGGAAGAATGTGGTTTTCCTGATTATTAGATCTGGCAGGTGAGCCAATTTCATAATGTCAGTCAACATACCCACACGATGGAGGGGTGACAGGATCAAAAGACAGGCAGTTTGTTTTCATGAGGCGCCTGTACTTTACTGGGAAGTAGCAACAATGAGTCCTGAGCATCCTGCGGGTTCCGGCCAATCACACAGTAGAATGGTCGGCATAAACAGACATTTCCTCTGAACTCCTCGTGTTCCACTACTCTCGCTCTGTTCTACAGGCTAAGACGTTAGTGGTGAACCCAGAAGAGAAATGCAGATGAGATGAAGAAAGGGTATGAAGAAAGAGGATAACAGGCGAATAGAGTGTGTGTGTGTGTGTGTGTGTGTGTGTGTGTGTGTGTGTGTGTGTGTGTGTGTGTGTGTGTGTGTGTGTGTGTGTGTGTGTGTGTGTGTGTGTGTGTGTGTGTGTGTGTGTGTGTGTGTGTGTGTGACAGAGTAACTAAACTGTGGGATTATTATTCTATATATATGTGCAAGAATTTTGTATAATAATTTAAATTGAAAAATTATTTTGAATCTGCCGTTTAGCATATCATAATGTGCCATGGAATCGGTAGATGGAAAATCTCTTCCCAACTAAATGTAAAAGATAAATGTCAGTTTTTCAGGACCCTGTCTTTCAAATATAATTCGTAAAAGTCCAAGTAACTTCAAAGATCTTCATTGTAAAGATTTTAAACACTGTTCAATGAACAATAAACAATTAATGAACATGCACCTGTAGAACGGTCATTAAGACACTAACAGCTTACAGACGGTAGGCAATTAAGGTCACAGTTATGAAAACTTAGGACACTAAAGAGGCCTTCTACTGACTCTGAATCTGCCTTAGGCATGCTGTAAGGAGGCGTGAGGACTGCAGATGTGACCAGAGCAATAAATTGCTATGTCCATACTGTGAGACGCCTAAGACAGCGCTACAGGGAGACAGGACGGACAGCTGATCACCCTCGCAGTGGCACACCACGTGTAACAACACCTGCACAGGACCTGTACATCCGAACATCACAACTGCTGGGCAGGTACAGGATAGCAACAACAACTGCTCGAGTTACACCAGGAACACACAATCCTTCCATCAGTGCTCAGACTGTCCGCAATAGGCTGAGAGAGGCTGGACTGAGGGCTTGTAGGCCTGTTGTAAGGCATGTCCTCACCAGACTTCCCCGCTCACTACGTTGCCTATGGGCACAAACCCACCGTTGCTGGACCAGACAGAACTGGCAAAAAGTGCTCTTCCCTGACGAGTCGCGGTTTTGTCTCACCAGGGGTGATGGTCAGATTTGCGTTTATCGTCAAAGGAATGAGTGTTACACCGAGGTCTGTACTCTGGAGCAGGATCGATATGGAGGTGGAGTGTCCATCATGGTCTGGGGCGGTGTGTCACAGCATCATCATTGGACTGAGCTTGTTGTCAACGCAGACAATCTCAACGCTGTGCATTACAGGGAAGACATTCTCCTCCCTCATGTGTTACCCTTCCTGCAGGCTCATCCTGACATGACCCTCCAGCATGACAATGTCACCAACCATACTACACGTTTTGTGCGTGATTTCCTGCAAGACAGGAATGTCAGTGTTCTGCCATGACCGGCGAAGAGCCCGGATCTCAATCCCATTAAGCACGTCTGGGACCTGTTGGATCGGAGGGTGAGGGCTAGGGCCAATCCCCCCAGAAATGTCCGGGAACTTGCAGGTGCTTTGGTGGAAGTGTGGGGTAGCATCTCACAGAAAGAACTGTCAAATCTGGTGCAGTCCACGAGGAGGAGATGCACTGCAGTACTTAATGCAGCTGGTGCCAACACCAGATACTGACTGTTGCTTTTGATTTTGACCCCACTTTGTTCAAGTGACATATTGTTCCATTTCTGTTAGCCACATGTCTGTGGAACTTGTTCAGTTTATGTCTCAGTTGTTGAATGGTGTTATGTTCATAAAAATATTTACTCCTTAAGTTTGCTGAAAATAAACACAGTTGACAGTGAGAGGACATTTCTTTTTTTGCGTTTTTTTGAGTTTATATGGCACAGCTGTCAATTTTTTGGTCTTTAAATTAAACTGGTATATATTTTTATTTATCACATTTTTATTTAACCATTTCTGTTCTTTAATACAGGGCCGACATACAAGTTCCTTACTTTTTCCCCCTTCTCCCTGCCTCTTCCATTTCTGCTGTAATGCTGCAAAAATTAGTTGATTGCAATTTTGGGAAGAGCAGACATTTACATATATTTTTGTTTGCTGCATGTGTGACATAACTCCAACAGTCCTATTTAGGATATCATTTACAAAGATTATACCTTTTTTATGTTTTTATCGAAAAACATTTTTTCTTATCAATTAGTATATTTTAGTTTAACCAAAAAATTTGTGGTTAGAGCATTGGACTCATAACTGAAAGGTTGCAAGTTCAAATCCCTGAGTTGATAAGGTACAAAATCTGTCATTCCACCCCTGAACAGGCAGTTAGCCCACTGTTCCTAGGCTGTCATTTAAAATAAGAATTTGTTCTTAACTGACTTGCCTAGTAAAATAAAAAAATGGTGTATTATTTGTTCTGTCTTTGGATTAAACTGAAATTTCAATCAACTTTCTATGGATTGTTTTATATTTTGGAGATGATTTCGTTTTCAAATAACCGAAAGTGAGAGGTTGTAATCTGAATAAAGGGAAAAAGGCCAGTCTTGAACATGGGGTGAGATATTCTTACTAATTTGCTAGTGACACAGTTTTAAGTATAACTTTTGAATGGCTGACACCTTTGGTGAGAGATCTAAAATTTCAATATTGAATTATTTCTGGCCTCTGAATTCATATTCATTATGTAAATAGGACCTTTTAATTTTGTCTGGCTTGTCATTCCATTTTTTGCTCATATAATTAAAAAAAAAACAGGTCGCTAGGTGTAGGCAAGACCATAATGAAATAGGTCAACTGGGATATGACTAAAGAGTTAATCAGGGTGATTTTCCCACAGATAGACAGGTGATTTCCTTTCCATGGTGGCAAGATGAACTTTCTATAAAAATGTATTGGAGTGAGATCGTTTCTTTATTTCGGTATGTGTACACCAAGTATGTCCACATCTCCATCAGACCATTTTATTGGTCAACTACACGGTAATATAAAAGTTGTGTTTTTAGTTTTCCAATACATAATAAATACACGGATCATAATTTGATTGTAATCCAGAGAGGTTAGAACAAGTATCTAGATCATCTATGAGGCTGTGGAAGGATCCAAATTGTGGATTTAAAAGAAAACATGAATCATCAGCGTACAATGACACCTTTGTTTTTAAGCCCCGGATTTCTAACCCCTTAATATTATTGTTGGATCTGATTTTAACATCTAACATCTCAATGGCAATAATAAATAGATATGCCGATAGTGGACAACATTGTTTAACTCCTCTTGACAGTTTAAAACGTTCTGAGAAGTAAACATTATTTACTATTTTACACCTAGGTTTACTGTACATAACTTTAACCCATTTTATAAGAGATTCTCCAAAATGGAAGTATTCCAGGCATTTTTCATCATGTTCTATTGTTTCCAGTACTTGTCATAGGCTCCCGAGTGGCACAGCGGTCTAAGGCACTGCATCTCAGTCATAGAGGTGTCTCTACAGACCCTGGTTTGAGCCCTGGCAATATTTCCAATCGCATAATTTAATTGAAATGTCATTGTCTGTGCTGTTGACCTGAATTGAGAAAAGCACACAATTTGTTAAAAGCCTAGTGGAGTAAAAATCTTGATTTTGCAGTATTATACAGTATATACTGTAGGATGGAGTTTTTGAGGTTTTGTGTTTTTACCACCATAGCCAGGCAGTAAATTAGTTAATAGACTAATAAGAAAGAGAGTTCCAAACCAAAAGCAGCTAGTTTTCAGTTTCCCCCTCCCCACTCAGACCACGCCCAGTCTGTCCAAGCAAAATTCTTGCTTGAGAAATTGCTCTTTGCTAATGTAATAGGGGTCTGTGTGCTGCAAATAGCTTAGCTTCCTTCACTGCCTAACTGGTCCACACTGGGCTCGAACCAGTGATCTCTGCTTTGCAATGCACGCAAATGCCATTTTTTATTGGGGTGGGCTGGTCGAAATTCACAACAAACAAACAAACAAAACAAATATATATATGTTTCTATGTTTCTATATATATATAGAAACAAAACATTTATGGACACAGCCAGCAGCCCATGGGCCTGTTTTTACATTACTTATGTGATATTTCTCTGTTGTCATAATCATCTATGTTGAGCATTTGGCTGACCAGTGGGCAACGGCTGGCCCGCCTGCCCTGCCAAGATGGTCTCAAGAGCCCTTTTTTTGGTCTCAAACTTTTTTTGCACAACCTTTCCTTTGAATGTCAAACGCACAAAGTCAAACGCACATCATCAAAGAGAGTGAGACCTGCTCTGACTCTCTGTCAGTCACTCAGTCAAAAAAGGTGGTGCCAGAAATGTCTGCATCCGCACAAACATCTGCTAAATATGTCTATGTGACCAATAAAATGCATTTTGATTTGATTTAAATGTGTGAAATTTAACCAACTTATTTGCTAAAAGTTCTGGTTCTGCTGGTCTGAGTGCTGTGTATGTGACTGTACGAAATGACAGATCAGCTGATGTGGTGCACACTGACACAGCTCATGTACCCTAATACTGACAGTTAGGCCAAAACATTTTGTTTTTTGACTGTAAATTGTATGGAATATATTTCATTCCTACTATAGTAGGCTAATTAGGGAATGGGGATTCGGGGGAACATTTAGACAATAGTCTACTTAGAATATAGACTAACAAGCTGTTAGATTGGACTAACATGTTGTTAGTTTGGTTTGGACACACCTACTCATTCAAGGATTTTTCTTTATTTTTTACTATTTTCTACATTGTAGAATGATAGTGAAGACATCACAACTATGAAATAACACATATGGAATCATGTATATTTTAGATTTTAGATTCTTCAAAGTAGCCACCCTTTTCCTTGATTACAGCTTTTCATACTCTTGGTTTTCCAACAGTCTTGAAGGAGTCCCCACATATGCTGAGCACTTGTTGCTTTTCCTTCACTCTGCGGTCCAACTCTTCCAAAACCATCTCAATTGGGTTGAGGTCAGGTGATTGTGGAGGCCAGGTCATCTGATGCAGCACTCCATCATTCTCCTTATTGGTCAAATAGCCCTTACACAGCCTGGAGGTGTGTTGGGTCATTGTCCTGTTGAAAAACAAACGATAGTCCCACTATGCGCAAACCAGATAGGATGGCGTATCGCTGCAGAATGCTGTGGTAGCCATGCTGGTTAAATGTGCCTTGAATTCTAAATAAATCAATGACAGTGTCACCAGCAAAACACCCCAACACCATCACACCTCCTCCTCCATGCATCAATGTGGGAACCACAAATGCGGAGATTATCCATTCACCTACTCTGCATCTTACAAAAACACAGCAGTTGGAACCCAAAATCTCATATTTGGACTCATCAGACCAAAGGACAGATTCCACCGGTCTAATATCCATTGCTCATGTTTCTTGGCCCAAGCAAGCATCTTCTTCTTATTACAGTCCTTCGCAGCAATTTGACCATGAAGGCCTGGTTCATGCAGTCTCCTCTGAACAGTTGATGTTGAGATGTGTCTGTTACTTGAACCCCGTGAAGCCTTTATTTGGGCTGCAATTTCTGAGGCTGGTAACTCTAATGAACTTATCCTCTGCAGCAGAGGTAACTCTGGTTCTTCCTTTCCTGTGGTGGTCCTCATGAGAGCCAGTTTCATCATAGCACTTGATGGTTTTTGCGACTTGACATTTTCCGTATTGACTGACCTTCATGTCTTTAAGGTAATGATGGACTGTCATTTCTCTTTGATTATTTGAGCGGTTCTTGTCATAATGTGGACTTGGACTTTTACAAAAAAGGGCTATCTGCTGTATTCCACCCCTACGTTGTCACAACACAATTGATTGGCTCAAACGCATTAAGAAGGAAAGAAATTCCACAAATTAACTTCTAACAAGGCCCACCTGTTAATTGAAATGCATTCCAGGTGACTACCTCATGAAGCTGGTTGAGAGAATGCCAAGAGTGTGCAAATCTGTCATCAAGGCAAACGGTGGCAACTTTGTTTAACACTTTCTTGTAACACTTTTTTGGTTACTACATGATTCCATATGGGTTATTTCATAGTTTTGATGTCTTCACTATACTATTTTACAATGTAGAAAATAGTCGAATAAAGAAAAACCATTGATTGAGGAGGTGTGTCCAAACTTTTGACTGGTACTGTAGGTAAAGCAATAGCATCTACAGACATATGCTGTATACAGTGCATTTTACTAAACACAATTCATCATGTATTACAATAAAGGTCCATTTGTGGTGTGTGTATTTGAATTGTTTTATCAATGTACGCCCACCAGCACGTCATCACGAGGCACATCTGGACTCCATTACCTCACGTATTACCTCCCATATATCTGGCACTCCCTTAGGTTCTTTCCCCAGTCAGTATTGCTCCTGTGTTTATGCGTAAACGCTACTGTTATGTTGTCTCGTTCCATGTTTGTTGTTTTATTCAAAGTTGCACCTGCTTCTTGACACTCAGCGTCTCCGTTACATAGGTCTGACTCCAACAACGGAAGCAGCAGGAAAACAGAATATCTCCCAGGCGGTCGACGAGCAGGGATACCTTCTACGTCAACACCATGATCAGCTGGCACAACTGGGGATGGCTATGGAAGAGGTTCTTTGTAGTGTGCAAGGTCTCGAACATACCCAGGAGGTGTTGCCGTCAACTAGCGGAGGACACTCTACAAGCCAATCGACCCAGCGTGCCAGCACAACAGCCCATTCAGCAACCCTCTCAGGTCAGCAACGCCCATTTGTCCCTCCCGGATAAATATGACGGCACCCAATCTAAATTCCGTGGCTTCCTACTTCAGTGCTCCCTCTACTTTACGCACCAGATGGGAGCCCCCACCACCGAGAGGTCCAAGGTTGCCACTGTTATTTCTCTGCTGACTGGGCGGGCATTGGAATGGACCAAGGACGCCTAGGAGAGGAGAGGAGAAGTTAGATTCACATGAGGGGTTCATGGCTCTGTTCAAATGCATATTCGATCATCCCCCAGAGGGCAGAGAGGGGGAAGAGTGCCTACTCCAATTACGGCAGGGGGACCAGACGACTGCTGAGTACCTTCCGGAGAGTAGCAGCATCCAGCGAATGGCACTCGTTGCGAAGGCCATCGGTCTGGATAACCTACTTCGGGAACGTAAATACTCTCATCGCTTCTCTCCCTCCCTCAGTGAACACTCTAGATTAGAGACTGAACCCTTGGAGGTAGGGGTCACATGCCTCCCCGCGGCAGAGCGACACAGACGGAGACAGTTGTGGCTCTGTTTGTGTTGGAGTCATGGGCACTTCCTAATCCGGGATCCAAAAGAGCAGAGAGACGGTCATGTGATCTTCCACCACCTGGGGCAGGAGTGAGTATTCCATCTTCATCACTTTCTGCTAAACTCTTTTTGGGGTCCATCACACTAGTTGACTGTCCCTCATGTACTGTGTCTGTGTTAGTGGATTCCGCTGCCGCAGGGAACTTTATTGACCAGACCCTTGCCTCCTCTCTTAACATCATCTCATACCCGATAATCGGCCACTAGGATCCGGAACCATCACACACATCACCTAACCACTCACCCTCACTGTGGAGTCCATTCATTAGGAGAACATCCCCTTCTTCATCACCAGTGCACCAGTTCACAATATCATCCTCAGCCTCCCTTGGCTTCAATGCCATAATCTCACCATCTCATGGTCGAGGATGAGAATCACAGACTGGTCACCCAATTGCCGGAGGACCTGCTTCCCCATCCCCTGTGGGTGGCTGAGACCCAGGCCATGGAGGATTACATCCAAGAGGCGCTCCAACAAGGTTTCATCCGCACGTCCACTTCTCCTGCATTGGCTGGTTTCTTCTTCATGGCCAAGAAGGATGGAGGGTTACGTCCATGTATTGATTACAGAGGACTCAATGAAATCACCACAAAAATCACCACGTTACCCTCTCCCGTTGGTGCCGGTAGCCATCGGACAGCTCCGCGGGCCCGGTTCTTTACCAAACTGGACCTGCGGAGTGCATACAATCTCATCCGCATCCGGGAGGGGGATGAATGGAAGACTGCATTTAGCACTATGTCTGGCCACTACGAGTACTTGATGATGCCATATGGGGTACAAATGGACAGGAAGGAGGCTGAATCCGCGCCAGGAAAGGTTTGACTTCACCTTGACCTATCACCCAGGCTAAAAAACCACCAAAGCCGATGCCCTGTCCCATCACGATTCGGGAGAGGGTCCTGTACAGAATGCACGTATAATCCCATCCTCCCGAGTTGTAGCTCCTGTGGACTGGGACATAGATGTGGACATTCGCCAGGCACTGGAGAGGGAGCCCGCACCCACTATCTGTTCTCCCGAGTCTACGTTCCCACGGGGATAAGGGATCGGCTGCTGACCTGGGCACACACAGCTGTCGGCGCTGGGCATCCAGGTATTTTTCGCACTACCCAATCCATCTCTGAGAAGTCCTGGTGGCCCACCTTGGCGCAGGACGTCACTCGTTGTGTCAACTCTTGTCCGTATGTGCCCAAACCAAATCCCCCTGGAACGCTCCAGCAGCGAAGCTCCTTCCCCTTCCCGTGCCTCAGCGTCCCTGGTCCCATCTATCCATTGACTTTGCTACTGATCTCCCCTTCTCTGACAGTTTCACCACCATATTTGTGGTTGTGGATAGATTTTCAATATCCTTGTGTCCCTCTGTCTGGTCTTCCTACTGCTCTCCAGGTTGCTGAGGCACTATTCCAGCAGGTCTTCCAGCATTATTTGGGGCGGCAGGGTAGCCTAGTGGTTAGAGTGTTGGACTAGTAACCAGAAGGTTGCAAGTTCAAACCCCCGAGCTGATAAGGTACAAATCTGTCGTTGAACAGGCAGTTACCCACTGTTCCGAGGCTGTCATTGAAAATAAGAATTTGTTCTTAACTGACTTGCCTAGTTAAATAAAGGTCAATTTAAAATTATGGCCTTCCGTGGCCCCTAATCACGGGTATGGAGAAGCTATGTGTCAGCCTCAGTCCAAAGGGTAGGTGGAGAGGATGAACCAAGAGCTGGGGAGGTTCCTGAGGAGTCACTGTCAGGGTGGGCTCGATTCCTTCCATGGGCAGAGTACGTCCAGAATTTGCTACGTCACTCCTCCACTGGGTTGACCCCCTTCCAGTGTTCTAAGTGTTCAGCCAACCCTGGTTCCGTGTACCCATTGCTAGACCAAAGCTCCTGCGGTTGATGAGTGGTTCAGGCGCGCAGAAGAAGTGTGGAGTGATGCTCACGTGAGACTCCAGCGCACCGTCCACCATCAAAAGGAGCAGGCATCCGCCAAAGCAGTGCGACCCCTGTGTACCACCCTTGGGATCGTGTCTGGCTCTCTACCAGGAACCTCCCACTCCGCCAGCCCTACAAGAAGCTGAGCCTCCGATTTGTGGGGACGTTCAAAGTTCTCTGGAGGGTCAATGAGGTGGCGTATGGTAGTCACTGGGAAACTGTAACCTACGTATATCTCACCGTCTTTTCATGTCTCTCTTCTCAGGCCAGTGGTTCCTGGTCCCATAGCTGATGCTGTCCCCCACGACACACATCCACCCCCCTGGACATCGAGTGGGGGTCCGGCCTATGGCATCAGATCTCTACTGGACTCCCGACGTCATGGGGGTCGGCTCCAGTACCTGGTGGACTGGGAGTGGTATGGCCCAGAGAAGCGGTGTTGGGTTCTGATGGAGGACATTCTGGATCCCAATATCATCCGCGATTTGCACCTTCACCGCCCGGACCAGCCCGCTCCTCATCCTAGGGGCCGTCCCTCTGGTCGGGGGCCTTCCCTCGGTTGTCTCGTTCCATCTTTGTTGTTTTATTAAACGTTGCACCTTCTTCTTCTTGACTCTCAGCGTCTCCGTTACAGACTCTAGTGTCGGATTACATTACATTGCCACTGACACTGAAGGCTGGAAAGTTCCACCTATATCCCCTTTATTTCATTTGCTGAAAGGCCTGTCACTTCTTGGCAGAAAAATATGTGCAACGACACTGTCAAACGAAGCCCATCACTGGAAATCTATCCGCATCCACATAAACTAGTCCCGGCATCATTCTTTGACGAAACACACAAGGTTGAATATTTAATTCAATAGAAGAAAACATAGAGAGAAGGAGACTGCCCATTCCTTAATGTAGCCATTGGCTGTATTATACAACCAAAACATTAAGGAACTGGCAGTCTCTCTCGCTCTCTTTCTCTCTCTGTTTTCTTCTATTGAATTATATGTAGCCTAATATTTAAACACAAAGCTAAGTGAGTAGGGGGAACCCTTGACATGCTCTAATTTGAAATATGTAGTCAGGCTGTTATAAGGTATTATGATTTTCTCTTTGTTTATTCATTCACATCTATGATGGGTAACACTTTATTTTAAGGGTCCATAATAAACCATTTATTACCATTACCATTCTCACAAGAGATGGGCATGCCATTGGTAGACATTCCTGCAGTACCTGGTAAAACAACAAGCGCACAACACAGGATGTTAAAAAATATATATACTGTATACATGTGCGAATAACTACCTTACAAATATTTACAAAGGGGGATGTCATGGTTAATAAATGGTGAGAAAGCATTTTGTTAATGCCTTATCAATGATTTATTATGGACTCTTAATTAAAATAAAGTGTTACCGAGCACAGAACAGACAGCTCAGCAGCTGCTGCTGCAGTCTAGTGTAGTGGACATTGGGAGAAAAGAGAGAGAGAGAGAGAGAGAGAGAGAGAGAGAGAGAGAGAGAGAGAGAGAGAGAGAGAGAGAGAGAGAGAGAGAGAGAGAGAGAGAGAGAGAGAGAGACAGAGAGAGACAGAGAGAGACAGAGAGAGAGAGAGAGAGAGAGACAGAGAGAGACAGAGAGAGACAGAGAGAGAGAGAGACAGAGAGAGACAGAGAGAGAGAGAGAGAGAGAGAGAGACAGAGAGAGAGAGAGAGAGAGAGAGAGAGAGAGAGAGAGAGAGAGAGACAGAGAGAGAGAGAGAGACAGAGACAGAGAGAGAGAGAGAGAGAGAGACAGAGAGAGAGAGAGAGAGAGAGAGAGAGAGAGAGAGAGAGAGAGAGACAGAGAGAGAGAGAGAGAGAGAGAGAGAGAGAGAGAGAGAGAGACAGAGAGAGAGAGAGAGAGAGAGAGAGAGACAGAGACACAGAGAGAGACAGAGAGAGAGAGAGAGAGACAGAGAGACAGAGAGAGAGAGAGAGAGAGAGAGAGAGAGACAGAGAGAGACAGAGAGACAGAGAGAGACAGAGAGAGAGAGAGAGAGAGAGAGAGAGACAGAGAGAGAGAGAGAGAGAGAGAGAGAGACAGAGAGAGACAGAGAGACAGAGAGAGACAGAGAGAGAGAGAGAGAGAGAGACAGAGAGAGACAGAGAGAGAGAGAGAGACAGAGAGAGAGAGACAGAGAGAGACAGAGAGAGAGAGAGAGAGAGAGACAGAGAGAGAGAGAGAGAGACAGAGAGAGGTAGACATGTACTGCCAGTTTATTGATGTTTTCTCTCTATATTATATACAGTGCATTCGGAAAGTATTCAGACCCCTTGAATTTTTCCACATTTTGTTATGTTACAGCCTTATTCTGAAATAGTTTTTTGTACCTCATCAATCTACACACAATATGCCATAATGACAAAGCAAAAACAGGTTTTTAGAAATGTTTGCAAATATATTAAAAATAAAAAATTACTTAAATATGACATTTACATAAGTATTGAGACCCTTTACTCAGTACTTTGTTGAAGCACCTTTGGCAATGATTATAGCCTCTTCTTGGGTATGACGCTACAAGCTTGGCACACCTGTATTTGGGGTGTTTCCCCCATTCTTCTCTGCAGATCCTCTCAAGCTCTGTCAGGCTGGACGGATGGGGAGCGTTGCTACACAGCTATTTTCAGGTCTCTCCAGAGATGTTCGTTAGGGTTCAAGTCCAGGCTTTGGCTAGGCCACTCAAGGACATTCAGAGACAACAGCGTTGTCTTGGCTGTGTGCTTAGGGTCGTTGTGCCATTGAAAGGTGAACGTTCCCCCGCAGTCTGAGGTCCTGAGCACCCTGGAGTAGGTTTTCATCAATAATCTCTCTGTACTTTGCTCCATTCATCTTTTCCTGACTAGTTTCCCAGTCCTTGCCGCTGAAAAACACCCCCACAGCATGATGCTACCACAACCACCGTAGGGATGGTGCCAGGTTTCCTCCAGACATGACGCTTTGCATTCAGGCCAAAGAGTTCAATCTTGGTTTCATCAGACCACATAATCTTGTTTCTCATGGTCTGAGAGTCCTTTAAGTGTCAACTCCAGGCGAGTTGTCATGTGCCTTTTGTTGAAGAGTGGCTTCTGTCTGGCCACTCTACAATAAAGGCCTGATCAGTGGAGTGCTGCAGAGGTGGTTGTCCTTCTGGAAGGTTCTCCCATCACACCAGAGGAACTCTAGAGCTCTGTCAGAGTGACCATTGGGTTTTTGGTCACCTCCCTGACCAAGGCCCTTCTCTTCCGATTGCTCAGTCTTGGTGTTTCTTGGGGACCTTCAATGCTGCAGAAATGTTTTGGTACCCTTCCCCAGATCTGCGCCTCGACACAATCCTGTCTCTGAGCTCTACGGACAATTCCTTCGACCTCACGGATTGCTTTTTTCTCTGACATACACTGTCAACTGCGGGACCTCATATAGACAGGTTGTGTGCCTTTCCAAGTCATGTCCAATCAAATGAATTTACCACAGGTGGACTCCCATCAAGTTGTAGAAACATCTCAAGGATGATCAATGGAAACAGGATGCACCTGAGCCTCAATTTTGAGTCTCATACTTATGTGAATAAAGTTTTTTTTTTTTAATTATACATTTGCAAACATTTATAAAAACTTGTTTGTGCTTCGTCATTATGGGTTATGGTGTGTAGATAAATTAGGAAAACAATGTACACAAGGAGAAGCAAAGACAGACAGAGTGACAACAGAGGAGAACAAGAAGCACATACACAGACAGACAGTAGAGGAAAGGTTGAGAAACGATGTACTATAGTTGCTTATGTTAGTTGACATTAGCAAATACTGCCTGTGTGTGTGTGTGTGGGGGGGGGGGGGGGGTGAAATGCCAGTGCTGAATTTATGTCCCAGCCCGTCCCTGGCTATGCCGAAATGTGTATAGGCGGACAGTCAGTTTCTCTATAAAATCCACTTCTCGTTCCCCATCCTCAGTCATTCCGCTCTCCGGGTTTTCTAGCTTGCCTCCTTCTCGTCCAACTCACACACACTGTCAGAGCGCGGAGTTGACAACCTCTGTCCACTTTAGCCGTTGCGAGGCAGCCTGCTCTTTCCTCAGCTGAAGCTCTCATTGACTCGGGTCTGTGTCCTTGTGTAAGGCTGCTGAAGAAGCTCTGAGAATCAGGTTTTTCTTCTCTCTTTGCCCCTATATCCCTCAGATCGGACTCATCAACGGTTCATTCCAGCAAAGCTCCTAAAGACAAGAGAATACAAAATAAGTGAACGTTTAATTTCAAGACTTGTCACTGCCTACTAATACTCTTCACAATGTCTGGCGATGATGCACCTGCTCAGCAGCAAAACGCCGAGGAAACAAAGCAAGAGAATGAACCCAGCGACGAGCCGAAAGCTGAGTCTAAGCCGGAGTCACCGCCAGTCAGTTCAACCGAGGCGGCAGCCACACCTGCGGCGACCGAGAAGGTCCCCGAGGAAGAGCAGTTTACCTACCGCTCCCTGGTCCTTTCCGGCTACGGGGGCTATGATAAGGTGAAACTGCAGGTGAAGAAGGGGAAGCCGGCACTCAAGGCCGGAGAAGTCATGGTGCGGGTCAAGGCATGCGGGCTGAACTTTGCCGACCTGCTGGCCCGGCAGGGTCTGTACGACCGGCTGCCGTCCCCGCCTGTCACGCCGGGGATGGAATGCTCCGGGGAAATCGAGGCTGTGGGAGAAGAGGTGACGGATAGAAAAGTAAGCGCGCCGCATCCTCTCCGCTCTCTACTCTCCATCGTTCTCATTTCACCTGCTTCTGAAGCCACTGTCTTAGACATGATTTAGCCTACTCGTATGATTGCCTAGTAAACCTGACCATTTGACAATTTCCATGACCAATCATATGTTGTCGGCTACTTTGTTCCAAAGAAAGCACATTTGGTTAACTCATTTCTTGAGATATGTGGGTTCATATCAGGATGCTGTTTGATTTAGGGCGTGTCAGTCTTTGCTGTTTTGAACTGACAATTCCGTCTCACATGTGTTCATGTTAGTCATCTATTACCAGCATCACCATCAGCATCACCACATTCAACATTAAAAGCCCAGGCCAATACATTTGAATATTAATGTTATCTGATTTCAAAATAAGACGGTCTATTTGTCCAAAGTCTCAAAACGACCAGAGAGTTGGAACAATGATAGCTCACAAGAATAGCGTAGTCTAATTTCCCTCCTAATGCTTTGGAGGGTTATTGCAAGCCCTGTCACTGGTGCGTAAATGGAGAGCACTGGAGTTCTCACTCGATCTTCTGAGTGGAAATTTACAAGTCGAGCAGTGCATTTCTTTTTTAAAATTCTTCCAGCAAAGGACGCAATTGTTTAATTGGCAGTGAGTTCAATGAAGCCAGCGCCCCTCGTCTACCGACAATAAAAATGAGTTGCACCTGAGATTGGCAGCTCCAAATTGGGAGTCGAGCCAGCGGCTAGGCAGCTACCCTGCTGAAAGGCATGTAGCACTCGGTTCTGTGGATTTGGAGAGATTACAATGCTATCTCTACGTTTAGGTGATAGAAACATCAGAGGGGTGGACGACGCCACCCAGTAGTAACACGGTTGCCTTTGTTACGGAGAGCGACAGTGGCTCGCGCACGAAGCGAACTGAAAGGGCGAGGCGCAAGACCATGAGAAGACGAACATTGAAATGATTTCTCGCGATCTTCGTCAACAGACATGTCTTTGGGAAAGTCACAAATCACCAACCATTCAATCTTGGAATTTTTTTTTATCGATTTGAAATTAATATTGCTATATTCTGCATACAACGCTCATCTGCTTTTAGGGTATACACGGAGCATACCAAACATTAGGAACACCTACCTAATATTGAGTTGCACCCCCCTTTGCCCTCAGCACAGCCTCAATTCGTAGAGGCATAGATAATGCAAGGTGTGGAATGGGTTCCACAGGGATGCTGGTCCATGTTGACTCCAATGCTTTCCACAGTTATGTCAAGGTGGCTGGATGTACTTTGGGTGGTGGACCATTCTTGATACACACGGGAAACGTTTGAGCATGAAATACACTGGAGAGTTGCAGTTCTTGACATAAACCAGTGCGCCTGGCAAGGACTATCATACCGGTTCATAGGCACTTAAATCTTTTGTCTTGCCTATTCACCCTCTGAATGTCACACATACACAATCCATGTCTCAATTGTCTCAAGGCTTAAAAAAACCTTCTTCAACCTGTCTCCTCCCCTTCATCTACACTGATTGAAGTGGATTTAACAGGTGACATCAATGAGGGATCATCTAGCTTTCACCTGGATTCACCTGGTCAGTCTGTGTCATGGAAAGAGCAGGTGTTCTTAATGTTTTGTACACTCAGAGTGTTTCCATACTAAGAATATTTTGAAAGGACTGTATATTCTTTTTCTGATCTGCTTATCTATCGTATGGCTTCACGGAAATCCATTGTCATATAATCAGCATTACCTGTATGATAATGACATTGCCTATGCACGGATCATGCCAGGCTACCTCTCCTTGTTTGAATAGTGTGATGAGTTATGTTTTACTGCCAGTTATATTACTGACAGCGTAGCAACACCAACCATATCCTTTCAATGGCGCTAATAGCAACGTATTGTGCCTAACGACCCTTTAAACCTGTTACATTTATCACAATATCACCATTTAGACACACAGTAGCCTAGAGATATTGTTGCTATATTATTTGAACCTGAGACCGAAAACCATCACCGATCAAACTCCATGAGAGAACCACAAGGTTTACTCAGCACAAAGACGTGATGTATATTCATTGCTATTTTTACAACACCAATCGTATGTTCTGATGCTATAACCCTGTTGTCAACCTTTATTGCTCTTAAACAATTGAGGAACCATATGTTACAAAACTCATTGACATGAAGGCAAATCAAGTCTAGACTAATTCAAATAAGAACACTCTGCAATTGTTGCATTTGGACCATGTCAACAAGAGTCATTAAAGCACAAAAGACAAGGTGCCAGATCAGTCTAAAACTGCGTCCTATTCTCTGTATAATGCCCAGAGGCCCTGCTCCGAAGTAGTTCACTGTATAGAGGATAGGGTGTCATTTGGGACGTACACTAATAAGATCAGTGCACCTCTGTCTCAGCAGGGAGTGGTCATGTCCCTGAAATCCACTGGACCTGAAGATCCGTAGGGATAAGATGAGCATATAGAAGCGTCTATATACCAGAGTCATTGGGTCTGTGTCAGCCTTTGACCGCACATTGGTCCTACAGCATAATAATGGTCCTACAGCATAATATATGATATGACCCATGTCCTATTATATACTTCCCTGGCCTCACTGCACTTTGCTATTCAAGCAGATTGGATTAGAAGGTCACACGCACACACACACACACACACACACACACACACACACACACACACACACACACACACACACACACACACACACACACGCACACGCACACACACACACACTGCATACTACCCCTACCTTCCCCCAACTCCAACTCCCTAAATTAAGAGCCAATCTTCCTAATGGATAGAGAGATCTCTGTGTTTTGGCAGGAGGGAGCTCACAGGGAATGTGCTGACCTTAGTTGCAGTCACTGTTTTTGGGAGGCTTCTGCTCTCTCTCTCTCTCTCTCTCTCTCTCTTTCTCTCTCTCTCACACACAGACTCACAGACACATGCACACATACACACACACTGTCACTGAGTCTGCAGTGACACAATGACTGGAAGTAGGT
This sequence comes from Oncorhynchus masou masou, assembly GCF_036934945.1. Taxonomy (NCBI): domain Eukaryota; kingdom Metazoa; phylum Chordata; class Actinopteri; order Salmoniformes; family Salmonidae; genus Oncorhynchus; species Oncorhynchus masou. The sequence goes on along the minus strand of NC_088225.1, from coordinate 4,837,480 downwards.
TAATACTACAGTGACATCACCCCGAATAACCGCACGAGCAGTGCAGGGAAAGGGGAAATAGCGAGTAAGTGACAAAAAAGAGGGAAATATTCCAAGTTGCACTCTATTACTCATGACTGACAATCCTCAATCAGCACTTTTTTTCACTAAACCCTTTCCTTTTTTGAGAGTATAAGCTTTAGCTGAGCTCTGGTAGGACCTGACCCATATGTTCTCAATTATCTCCCTCCGGCCCACATTGTCAGTCTGGTATTTCCTCCGTCCCTCCTACCTCGCTCCGTTCCGTCCCTCTTGTCCTCCTCTTCGCTACAGATGGGAAGCACACTCGCAGCATGCGTTTTGCACCGTCTGTCTTGATAGTCGGCCACAAACAGCAAAGAGAGGAGAGAATCAGACGCCTGGAAACTTGGAGACAAACAGACATCGTATTTCTGAGTTGTCGTTCTTGGTCCCTCTCGGTTCTGTCGAGTTTTTTTTTTGAGTGTGTGTGCTTTCGTCAATGTTATAATTAATTAATAAGGCCCGTTGGGGTGTGTTATATGGCCAATATACTACAACTAAGGGCTGTTCTTCTGCATGAGTGTGGAGTGCCTGGACACAGGTCTTAGCTGTGGTATATTGGCCATAATCCACAATCCCCCGAGGTGCCTTATTGCTATTATAAACTGGTTACCAGCGTAATTAGAGCGGGTAACCAGCTTTTGTCATAACAAAGGTGGTTTGGCATGTTTTGTCATACCGTGGTACATGGTCTGATATACCACAGCTGTCAGCCAATCAGCATTCAGGGCTCAAACCACCCAGTTTATAACAACTATTATAACCTGGGTGGTTCGAGCCCTGAATGTTGATTGGATGACTGCCGTGGTATATCAGATCAAAACGTGAATGACAAAACATTTCTTTTTACTGCTCTATTTACATTGGTAACCAGTTTATAATAGCAATAAGGCACCTTGGGGGTTTGTGGTATATGGCCAATATACCACGGCTAAGGGCTGTGTCCAGGCACTCCGCGTTGTGTCGTGCAGAAGGACAGTCCTTAGCTGTGGAATATTGGCCATATATCACACCCCATCGGGCCTTATTGCTTAATTATAACACTGACGAAAGCACACACCCTCAAAGAAAACTCAACAGAACCGAGAGGGACCAAGAACGACAACTCAGAAATTGTCATGATCGTCGTTAGAATCATCGGACCAAGGTGCAGCGTGGTATGGTTTCCACATATTTACTTAGTGAAACGCACAGAACAATAGAGACAGAACGAAACGTGAAGTCAATGAAATGCCAACAGGCAACTAAACATAAACACGATCCCACAAACACAGGTGGGAAAAATAACGACTTAAATATGATCCCCGATTAGAGACAACGATTACCAGCTGCCTCTAATTGGGAATCATACAAAACACCAACATAGAAAAGAAACTAGAACACAACACAGATATAGATATAGAAATACTAGATCACCCCCTATTCAGGGCATGACAGAAATAATGTCTGTTTGCCTCCACGTTTGTGACTGTGAACAGTTCTAGCCTATCAGTAACAAGACTTGCTATTGTAGTACCGTAGTCGTGGTAACAGCTGCAACGGTAGAAAGAGCAGGTAGAATGCACAGATTATAGGTCAAACTCAAGGTAGGTTCCATCCGTGAACAGGGCGGGGCCGTGATCCTGACACATAAAATGCTCCTTGGATGACCCTCTCAGCCTCACACGGTTCACACATCAGCAGACGGAAGGGTTTATCAGAGTCCAAAACGGTGTTCTAGAATATTGGACCGTTGGCCTTTCATACTTTGGATGTTTCAACACAAGGCTCAAGCAATTTTTCCAACCGTCAACACATTCAAAAGAATAGAGAAGGCGTGCCGGAGACTCGTTCGCTGGGAATCATGGGCTGTGTGTCAACCGTGGACGGCGGTCTCAGAGTCCTGTAGCTATGTCACAATGGGACGCCTATAATTTGCGCTTAACAATGTTAGACGACAACACTGCTGGCACAACACAGTAGGATGAATACATTGTCCTTTGTCCTTTAGTCTAACCTAGGCCCCATGAGAACATGAAGGTGCCATACGGAGTTCACAGCTACTCCAGCGGTTGAGACTAGAATCCATGATCTAACCAATTGGGGGCAAATAGTTGATGAGATCGTCAAACCACATAACCTCCGACTTGTGGGCCACATACCCCCAAACCTGAATCACTAGTTGTTAAAGGCCATTGGTGTACAGCAGCTGACTACAAGGCTCTTTGAGAAGCTTCCCACTCATACACTGGGTGGTGACTTCATTAGAGGCTGGAGAGTCAAGGGGGGAGGACATGAGAGAAGCAGGAGGGGGTGGGGGGGGGTCACACAGTAACGAGTGCTGTGATAGACAAGTCACAAGGAGGACTTTGGCCAAGAGTGTGTTTGAGTGGGACTCTGTTCTGTGTGTCTGTTGTTCTTCTGTTTGCGTGTGTGCATGTGTGTGTGTGTGTGTGTTCTTCTCGTGTGTGTGTGTGTGTGTGTGTGTGTGTGTGTATGTGTGTGTGTGTGTGTGTGTGCGTGTGTGTGTGTGCGCATGTGTGTGTGTGTGTGTGTGTGTGTGACGGCCACTCACATGCCTTACATGGGCACACAATACTTGCCGATGTAGTTGAATGTGAGGGTTGAGTCATCAATGTGTTTTCTGCTAGGCTCCAACGCCTATTGATCCTACCTGCCATGCTGGAGCTCCAATTAACAGACTGAGGGCAATGAGTTTCACCACAGACACGGGGAGATGGAGATGGGGAGAAGGATGGGCAGAGGGAAAGAAAGAGAGATAAAAAGATGTAAAGATGTAGACTGATAGAAAAGGACCGAAAGAGAGAAAGAGGAAGGTCCCAAAACGCATCAGCTTGAGACGGGGATATAAAGGGAGGGAGAGTGAATGAGAGGGAAGAGGGAGATCTCTCTAATTGGAGTGGATAGACAGACAGCGAGGCGCATCGCTCCCTCCAGACCATTAGAGAGGCCCGGGTGGGCGGGAGGATGGTGGGGAGGCTGGGGCGGGAGGAGTGGGTTTGTTCCTAGGAGGAGAGAGCTTGTCTTGTGCTCAACCATGGAGAAGAATCTGGCAGGGCCACTGATGAGTGGAGAGCGGCCAGGGGAGAAGATGGGATCCATTGTCCTGTCTCACTGATGAGGAAGAGGGGAAACGGGCAACTCCTCGCACAGGGCCCATGGAGGGAGGAGGAGAGAGGGAGAGAGATAGAGAAAGGGAGACAGGAGGAGGGAAGGAGAAAAAAGAGGGGCTTAGGCTGTGCAAGACAGAGAGAGTGAGACAGAGGTCGATGGAGAGAGAGAGAGAGACAATTAGAAGAGATACTGAAGGAGTGAGAGGGACAGACAGCGAGGAAGAGTGACAGGTTGAGGGAAAGGGAGAGGAGTGGAGCGAGAGAAGGAAGGAGTCAGATGGATGCAGTGGTGGGGTGGAGGAGGGAGGATGAAGAAAACAGGAAAAATGTTAGAATGCGGTGGTGGGCTCTGTTTCCTGTGTCCCTGGTGTTTCCCTCCCTGATTGGCCAGTCCTTCGGCAGGGGGTGGGGTGGGGGGGGGGTTTACAATGGGGCTCTTCGTCCTGGACAGGCAGGAGAGGGTCGGAGGATCCTGCTGCTCTGATAAGCCCGAATGGGGACACGTCGCCCAAAATGATAAGCAGGGGAGAGGAGAGGAGGGGGTTTGGGGTGATAAGGAGGGAGGAGATAATTGTCAGAGAGAGAGGAGTAGCAGTGGGGGCTAATGCCATATCATGTTATGTTGTTGACTGTTGTCACAGTGTGTGGTCAGAGTGAATGTGCTAACCTATATAACAAACAACTAATGACAAAAATAACTAACCTGACCGCCACAGTAATTTGCATTGTGAACTTTTGATTTGTAAAATTCCCCCCAACACCAAACCACAAAACAGCTGATCCCTTGCTTTCCATCAACATATCCACTTGTGAACTAAATGACATGTCTACAGTAGATACACACTAGTTAGGGTTGCAAAATCCCACTAACTTTACCCACATTCCCAGGTTTCCCCCATCCTGTTTGGGTGCAGGATTTCCTGCCTTGTTCCCTCCTGATTCTGCAAATCTTCCAACCAGGATTCCTGGAAACCTTGGGAATTGTCAGAAATATACTAGGATTTTGCAAACTTATAGTAAACCATGACACTTTCCCGTCCATGCAGGTGGGTGACAAGGTGCTGGTGCTCAACCGCTGTGGGCTGTGGCAGGAGGTGGCCGTGGTGCCCGCTACCCACACGTTCCTCATCCCAGAGGGCATGACTTTTGAGGAGGCCGCCGCCCTCCCCGTCAACTACATCACCGCCTACATGATGCTGTTTGACTTTGGCAACCTGAGGCCCAACCAGAGCATCCTCATTCACTCTGCTGCAGGTAGGAACCAATCACCATAGACACCGTGTAGGTAGGAACCAATGACCATAGACACTGTGTAGGTAGGAACTAAATGCTATCACTGTTACAGGGACAGAACACAAAACAAGGCACAAACCCCATACAATTGAATCATAAGAGACCCATAGAATTAGAGTAAGTACTAATTTAATCCAGTGTCACACTAATTTCTTATAATAAACTGGGTGGTTTGAGCCCTGAATTCTGATTGGCTGAAAGCCATGGTATATCCGACAAAATGTTTTGTTTTACTGCTCTAATTACATTGGTAACCAGTTTATAATAGCAATAAGGCTCCTTGGGTGTTTGTGATATATGGCCAATATACCCTGGCTAAGGGCTGTGTCCAGGCACTCCGCCTTGCGTCGTGCATAAGAACAGCCCTTGGCCGTGGTATGTTGGCCATATACCACACCTCCTCGGGCCTTATGCTTAAATATACACCCGCAGGCCAGCAGGGCCATTCTGCCATTCTAAGGAACATACATGCATACAATGTGAATATGAATACATTCATTGGGAAAACACAGTGATAAGTGATAAGTCTTGAATGATGTATAGTGCTGTCCAGTCCAGGTCAAGAATGTTGTGTACTATGAACACAAGGAAATGCATCAGTCGGATTGCCAATCTGTATTGTTAAATTGCTCCTGTCTATGATTGTATATTGTAACTATGTGAATTATGAGAAGAGGTAGTATTGTAGCTACTATGTAAGAGTACTGGAAATACTACTTAAGATCCAACCCTGTGTGTGTCAGTACTGAGTAGAGCAGAGAAGTGGTTGGGGTTGGAGGAGCACCTGTCACCTGGCTTTTGGGGGTCAGAGTGCATCGTGTGGGGTGGAGGAATGGGGGGAACGGGGGAGTGAGGGGGTGTAAGCACCTGGGTATGGGTGTGTTGAGGTTTTGAGTGTTTTTGAGCGTAAGAGAATGAGCGTCTCAGTTGTGTGTCAAGGACAAGGCCAGCTGGTCAACATGGAAGGCAGTTCTTTTTTAAATTCTTCCTGTGTGTACAGTACATGCATGCGTGCAGCGTGCATCTGTGTACGTAATGTACGGGAATCAGAGAGGTATCATCTGCTGTTTTGGTTAAGGACTAGTGCATTTTTTGGGGTAAGGGAGTGTAAAAAAATATATTAAAATGACATAATAATTTCCTCAATCAATGTTTGTACCGACAGATCGCCTATGGGAACTCATTGTAGAATAGGCCGAGGCATAAAATGCATCCTCCAATTGCGACTTCTGCCTACTGTATGGCCACACATATTGTCTCAAGAAAATGTTCTATTTATAATACTCTCAAACACCAAGTTAGGCTTACCTCATTTCAAAATAGGAATGATAAGGATAATTCTTCAGGTTTTACCGGGTGAAACATCCAAACTGCATCTGCATCAGTAAAATGCAAATGATTCATTATGGGATCTTGCAAGACATTGATTCTGCTTTGATCCAACTTTACAAAACGAGCATCACTGTGAGAAGTGATAATATCACATTTGTAATAACAACAAGTGATGACCAGGACTATCAGGCGTAGGTGACATATCTTGGTGAGTGCTATTTTAAGTGATTGGAGAGCCCTTCCTAGTGCTGAAAGGACAGCGCCAGAATCGCGCAACGTTGTTAAAGAAGTTGAACCAACTTGTGTTGCTGAAGGACAGCTCTGTCATTCGGCCAGTTCAGGAACAAACAACAATCATTTCCCGTATAACCAAATAGGCCTACGACTACGTGGGATAGCTATTTGTAGGCTATAGTCTAATCTAAATATAATTACATATAGCGTACTATCATTGCACTGTTTGCGAAGAGAGCTTTCGTTGCGAGTAGGCATTTCATTGTATTGTGTAGCTTACACTACGCTGTATCATAAATCAACTTTGATTTGATTAGCTTGAACACACGGTTACAGTATACCATATTACAGAATAAAAGTCAACAGAGGTGAACTATCAATTCATGGAATTTATTTGCACAGATTAAACATGCCATCTAATCATTTTTTTTATATATATACCTTTATTTAACCAGTCAAGTCAGTTAAGAACAAATTCTTATTTTCAATGACGGCCTGGGAACAGTGGGTTAACTGCCTGTTCAGGGGCAGAACGACAGATTTTGTACCTTGTCAGCTCGGGGGTTTGAACTCTCAACCTTCTGGTTTCTAGTCCAACGCTCTAACCACTAGGCTACACTGCCTTTGGTGTAGTGTATTCATGCATCTCAATAAACTATAACCTATATGCATTATTACCTCCAACTTGGCCCAATTCACATTTACTGTAAGAGTGTATGGTTTCCATCTATTGGTTACACAGACTTTTGGCCTCCCATCCCATTCCCATCCTAACCACCTCATCGCTGGCTTCGTATTCATGTTACCTGATGAAATTGCTGTACAATATGATCTTGTTGCCATCTGATGCACATGCAGATGTCATAAATCAGCACTGCAGAGCTCTCCCTGTACTATACAGTGCCTTGATTGTATTACTGTTGATGATATCTGGAAATGTGCATGTACATCCTGGCCCACCTACTTTTGCTAGCCACAATTCTGACGTGTGCTCTGATATCTGCTTCACTGATTTCTCCTCTCGTAAAAGCCTGCGATTTCTGCACGTTACCACTAGAAGCTTATTACCTAAAATGAATCAATGGAAAGTGTGGGTTCACAGCTCCAATCCAGATGTGTTGATCATTACTGAGATGTGGTTAAGGAAGAGTGTTTTGAATACTGATGTTAGCCTTTCTGGTTATAACCTTTTTCGGCAAGACCTTTCAAAGATGGGGGAGTGGCAATCCTTACCAAGGATCACCTTCAGTGCTCACTCGGGTTGTATAGCTCTTTGTTGACTGTTGATGGGTGCTATTGTCCTCTATCAGCACCGGCATGTACCCTACCTGCTCCCTCCTGGCCCCTTACACTAAATCTGAATTTGTCCTGCTAGGTGACCTAAATGATTCTTGGACCTTCTTTTTGATATTTTCAGTGGTATAACAAACATGGCTGCATAAAGAAAATGAGAATTAAAACCAGGTCCAGCCCCTTGTTCAACCTTGACTCCACCTCAAGAATTCCATTTGGCGAAAGGCTCTGCATACGCATACTCAGGCTGACTGGCTCTTGTTCAGGCAAATGAGAAATAAGTGCACTCAGGCTACCCGGAAGGCCAAAGTTAGTTACTTTATGGAGCAGTTCTCTCTCTGTTGGTCGACCCCAAGAAGTTCTGGAAAACGGTTAAAGACCTGGAGAAATAAACCCTCCTCCTCACAGCTGCCCATGTCCCTTAAAGTTGATGATGTGGTTGTTACTGACAAGAAGCACATGGCTGAGCTCTTTAATCACCAGTTCATTAAGTCAGGATTCCTATTTGACTCAGCCATGCCCCCTTGCCCGTCCAACATTTCCTCATCTCCCACCCCTTCTAATGTGACTATCCCTGATGCTTCTCCCTCTTTCTCCCCTGCCCCGCAACAAAGTTTGTCTCTGCAGGCGGTCACTGAGTCCGAGGTGCTAAAGGGGCTCCTGAAACGTGACCCCCAAAGAACATCTGGGTCAGACCCTTTCTTCTTTAAGGTTGCTGCCCCTGTCATCGCCAAGCCTTTCTCCAACTTTTTTTTAACCTGTCTCTCCTTTCTGGGGAGGTTCCTATTGCTTGGAAGGCAGCCACAGTTTGTCCTTTATTTAAAGGGGCAGATCAAGCTGATCCTAACTGTTATAGGCCTATTTATATTTTGCCCTGTTTATCAAAAGTGTTGGAAAAACTTGGCAATAATCAACTGACTGGCTTCCTTGATATCTATAGTATTCTCTCTGGTATGCAATCTGGTTTCCACTCAGGTTATGGATGTGTCACTGCAACCTTAAAGGTCCTCAATGATCTCACCATTGCCCTTGATTCTAAGCAATGTTGTGCTGCTATTTTTATTGACTTGGCCAAAGCTTTTGATATGGTAGACCATTCCATTCTTGTTGGCTAAGAAGTATTGGTGTCTCTGAGGGGTCTTTAGCCTGGTTTGCTAACATCCTCTGTGAAAGAGTGCAGTGTATAAAGTCAGAAAATCTGCTGTCTCCGCCACTGCCTGTCACCAAGGGAGACCCCAAGGCTCGATCCTAGGCCCCACACTCTTCTCAATTTACATCAACAACATAGCTCAGGCAGTAGGAAGCTCTCTCATCCATTTATATGCAGATGATACAGTCTTATACTCAGCTGGCCCCTCCCTGAATTTTGTGTTAAATGCTCTACAACAAAGCTTTCTGAGTGTCCAACAAGCTTTCTCTATCCTTAACCTTGTTCTGAACACCTCCAAAACAAAGGTCATGTGGTTTGGTAAGAACAATGCCCTCTCCCCACAGGTGTGATTACTAGCTTCAGAGCTTGAGGTAGTATACCTCATACAAGTACTTGGGAGAATGACTAGACGGTACACTGTCCTTCTCTCAGCACATATCAAAGCTGCAGGCTTTGCTAAAGTTAAATCTAGACTTAGTTTTCTCTATCATAATCGCTCCTCTTTCATCCCAGTTTCCAAACTAAACCTGATTCACATGACCATCCTACCCATGCTAGATTATGGAGACATCATTTACAGATCGGCAGGTAAGAGTGCTCTCGAGCGGCTAGATGTTCTTTACCATTCGGCCATCAGATTTGCCACCAATGCTCCTTATATGACACATCATTGCACTTTATACTCCTCTGTAAACTGGTCATCTCTGTGTTCACATTGCAAGACCCACTGGTTGATGCTTATTTATAAAACCCTCTTATGCCTCACTCCCCCCTATCTGAGATACCTACTACTGCAGCCCTCATCCTCCACATACAACACTCGTTCTGCCAGTCACATTCTGTTAGGTCCCAAAAGCACACACATCCCTGGGTCGCTCGTCTTTTCAGTTCGCTGCAGCTATCGACTGGAACGAGCTGCAACAAACACTCAAACTGGACAGTTTTATCTTAATCTCTTCATTCAAAGACTCAATAATGGACACTTTTACTGACAGTTGTGGGTGTTTTGCGTGATGTATTGTTGTCTCTACCGTCTTGCCCTTTGTGCTATTGTCTGTGCCCAATCATGTTTGTACCATGTTATGTTGCTACCATGTTGTTGTCATGTGTTGCTGCCTTGCTATGTTGTTGTGTTAGGTCTCTTTTTATGTAGTGTTGTGTCTCTTGTCATGATGTGTGTTTTGTCCTATATTTATATTTTTTATATTTTTATTTTTTAATCCCAGCCCCCGTCCCCGCAGGAGGCCTTTTGCCTTTTGGTAGGCCGTTATTGTAAATAAGAATTTGTTCTTAACTGACTTGCCTAGATAAATAAAGGTTTAAAAAAAGGGAGGGGGTGTGCGACACTGTGTTCCCCTTGGTCTGGTAGTGTAGTGTTGTCCCAAATGGCACCCTAATCCCCATATAAATCAAATCAAATTTTATTAGTCACATGCGCCGAATACAACAGGTGTCTATAAATGATGTCTCCGTAATCTAGCATGGGTAGGATGGCCACGTGAATCAGGGCTAGTTATAACCTTACAGTGTAACGCTTACTTACGAGCCCCTAACTAACAATGCAGTTTAAAAAAAATACGAAAGAAGAATAAGAAAGAAAGGTAACAAGTAATTAAAGAGCAGCAGTAACATAATAGTAGGGCACTACCCTTTGATCAGAGCCTTTATAGGGAATTCTATTCCATTTTGGACACAGTCTACGCAGGTCTGGACCTCTGGTTTCTCATGGCTCCCAGCCAGCTTAGAACAAATGATTACTGACTCCATAACAGAAACATTTGCCTAACAGCCTTTTTACCTGAAGCATAATTCTTCTTAGCGCTTTCTTTCTTTTTGAAATCCCTCATGATATTACACACACCCACTCAGGGTCATGAAGCAATCTATAGATGGTTATATTTGTCACTGCTTGTAGAGGCAATTTAGTTGAAAATGCAGTTTTTGTGTTTGTAACGGTAGAGGCAGTCGGTACACGAGCTGCAGCAGCGGAGGCACTTTAGATGCATTTCTTTTGAGTACACACATTTTGGCCCTATTCCCACTACGAGAGATGAAGGAGAGTCTGAGTGGTGAGATTTCTACTTTTCAATTCCCATCACATCCTTGCCTCACCTTTTGTTGTGGCTGGCAACGCGACATTCTTGCTCCCCAGCTCAACTTGACCGGAAATATCGCAGTAGCAACTAGCCAGGAAGCAAAAATAACAATCCAACAACTTATCTTCTAAAACATATTACAATATTGAATAATGCAACCTAACCATATTACACTCTTGAATAATTCAACAATCCACAAGCATGTGCAGACAATGAAAGGATTTATTTTGATGTTTGTATGGAACACAAGGGATATGAACAGGGTCTCCCACGTCTTAGACCTTTAGACCAAGAGGGAATTCCCTCTTGGATCGAGGGCAGACATTGGTTTGGAAGTTTGCATGCGGGGCCACCTCATCACGAGACCATGCCTGACTCATGTCTGCCACATTTATCCCCCTTTGACCTCCTCCCCTATGAGAGACCCCCCCCCCCCCCCATGTTGGGCGCCATGGTGACACGCGGGATATAAACCTGGGTCCGGTATCCAAAAAGAATCTCAGAAAATATCCTAGGAATCTTGATATAACTGTTTTTAAGTTAAAAAAAAATATAACTCCCAGCACAGAGTGTTTTAGGATGATGTTAAGACAAACTCTGAGCCAGGAGTAAAATCAACTCATAAAAGCTTATCTCAGCTGGTAATCACGACAGTTTGAAGAACCGCAAAGGAAAGATAGTGATGACGCTCATTGATATTGTTGCAAATGATGGGGAAGACGTAGTGATGGCGCCCCGAGGGTAGGCCTGCCGTCTTATCGGCTCTCAACCAATCATGCTATTTAAAAAAAAAAATTGCGTTGTTCGTAACATCATTTGTACATAAAGTTGCTGCTACCATCTCTTAATAACTTTTGGACATCAGAACTGGGATTATTCACCTCAAGTCGGACGAGGAGTTCTTCTTCAATGAGTCAGCTGTAAGGGATATACTGCAAATATCCGACCAGGCCCCGATCCCCGTGATTTGCTGGAGAAGGAAACTGAGATTTCGAGGCAAAAGATCCGGGTGCCTTGCGAGGATCAGGCAATGACTGGCTAAACTGCTCTTGCCTTCCATTCTACTAGCTAACTTTCAATCACTGGAAAAGAAATAAAAAAACTGTAGAAAAAATTGTAGAAATGCAGCCATGTTGACAAAATCTATCTTATGTTTCACCGAGTCGTGGCTGAACGACAACATTAATAACATACAGCTGGTAGGTTATACACTCTATCGGCAAGACAGAACAGCTGGGTGGGGGCCTCTGCATTTATGTAAACAACATAAGCATGATATCTAAGGAAATCTCAAAGTTTTGCTCGCCTGAGGTAGGGTATCTCATGAGAAGCTGTAGACCACAATATCTACCTAGAGTTTTTTTTGTAGCTGTCTACATACCACCACAGAGCGAAGTTGGCACTGAAAACGCACTCAATGAGCTGTATTCCTCCATAAGCAAACAGGAAAACGTTCATCCAGAGGCGGCTCTCCTAGTGGCCGGTGACTTTAATGCAGGGAAACTTAAATCAGTTTTACCGAATTTCTATCAGCATGTTAAATGTGCAAAAAAAATTCTAGACCACCTTTACTTCACACACAGGGAGGCGTACAAAGCCCTCCCTCGCCCTCCATTTGGCAAATCTGACCATAACTCTATCCTCCTGATTCCCGCTTACAAGCAAAAATGAAAGCAGGAAGCACCAGTGACCCGGTCTATAAAAAAGTGGTCATATGAAGCAGATGCTAAACTACAGGACTCTTTTGCTAGCACAGACTGGAACATGTTCCCGGGATTCTTCCGATGGCATTGAGGGGTACACCACATCAGTCACTGGCTTTATCAATAAGTGCATCAAGGACGTCGTCCCCACAGTGACTGTATGTACATACCCCAACCAGAAGCCATGGCTTACAGGCAACATTTTCACCGAGCTAAAGGGCAGAGCTGCTGCTTTCAAGGAGTGGGACTCTAACCCAGAAACCTATAAGAAATCTCACTATGCCCTCCAACAAACCATCAAACAGGCAAAGCATCAATACAGTACTAAGATTGAATCGTACTACATCGTACTACACATCTAGTCAAATGGCTACCCAGACTATTTGCATTGCCCCCTCCCCTCTCCACACCACTGCCACTCTCTGTTGTCATCTATGCATAGTCACTTTAATTAACTCTACCTACATGTACATACAACCTCAACTAAGCGGTGACCCCGCACATTCACTCTGTACTGGCACCCCCTGTATATATTGTTATTTTTTACTACTGCTCTTGAAATTTGATTTGATTAAACAAAGCCTGCAGTCCAAACACGTTCATTTTACCCACTCAGCCCTTGCGCTAGCCACTTTCCCTCGGGGGAATTCCTGTCGAACCCAGATGCAGTTTGACTGCCATCTTAAGTTCAGGTCCAATTGCCCCCTAGGCCCTTGATTAAGCTTGAGGGAGTGAGTGGAGAACTTTGATCACTTGTGGGATTGATATGACCCACAATTCAATTCAAACTGTATTCATGTTTCAAACTCTGGTGGCCACGAAATGTAAAATTTTGTCAACATTGCTGCATTTTCGGCATGTGAGACAAGATTATGACCCTAGCTTGCTAAACAATTTCTATAGATAACATAGATTTTTGCATTGGCAAATGGGAATGACGCTCAAATGTCTTAGTCTCGTAGTGAGGAGCCTATAAAATGTAGCTAGCTTCATAAACATAGTTTGGGGAATTCAGAAATGGATTGGAATAAATGACCAAGCTATAAAACTAGCTAGCCAGCTATGGCTAACTGTAGCTAGCTACCTGACAGTTGTGCTGGCTAGCTATGTTAGCTTGCTAGGTATGTTCATAGCTTTAGGTTGGTTGTTTTTAAACTCAACTTCAAGATACCCTCTCCGATCATCACTCCCCCTCACATGGGAAATGGACATTTAAGGTACACTCGTATGTGACGATGTAAAAAGTCATTCAAGGGCTGAGAGTATAGAGCCGGTGGCTGTCTACTTTGCATTTAGACTGCAACCCAAGAGAAAATTCCCTCTTGCGCTGAGGGCAGACACTGGTTTTGAAGTTGGCAGGCGGGGTTACTTCATCACGTGACCATGACCGACTCGTGTCCCCAACATGTACACGTTGAAGTGCTGACAATATTCAGCTAACTCAAGTAACATTAACATATCAATACTGAATGTTTACCCCTCCCGTATGAATATAAGAGACAGTAACATTATCATACAGTGTCATTCATATTATAATATAGTCTACACAGCTTGCTAGGTAACGTTAGCGAGCATCCTCACATAAACATGCTGGCTGTAGCTATATGCTGACTGTTAGCTGAACCATAGCTAGATAGGAGCTCTTAGGCTTACACTTGCTACCATTTAAAGTAACTTTAGAACAAACCAGGCGTCATTTTATCATTATCATGGAAGCCATTATATGAGGGAAAAGATCATTGAGACCGAAGCGATGATAATTCTCTGGGGAGTAGCTTCTTGCCTGGACCTCAGTGCAGTCAAGCAAAATAAAAAAAAATACACTGTTGAGATATGAAGCTACGGCGCCAATTTCAGAATGTAACAGGCTGCTACTACAATTTCAGGTACAAATTCAATAAATACGTCAATAAAATAAGAAAAAATTACTGTGTTTCAGCTGTTTCAAAAACATTGCTATGCTATTCAAATGTTTATTGTAAGAGTGTTGTCTTAACGAGACAATTCTGTTTACACTGTCCTACATAGAGTGGGGCAACCTGTGTTGTCTCTCTTGTCGTGATGTGTGTTTTGTCCTATATTTTCATTTCATTTCTTTTTCTTTTATTTTCTTCTTCACCGGCGAGATTAAAAACACAACCACCTATTTGAACCATGTCTTTAACCTACAGTTTTACAAGACGCATGTCTTTAATAGTGAACACAGGCAGCTTTTTAACAGGATTCAGTGCCTCCGTTTGTACAGCTATAATATATTAAAGCAGTGAGTGGTACTGCATGAGGACACAAGGAGCCATTTCTCATATCCAGTCTCAGGACATGGCCAGACAGATATTATTTCATTGTCTGTCATATTTTTTTACTGGCAATAAATCAATATATAGATCAACCGCCGGCTTCTTATCGTGACGACCACAGAGTCGTTGTTTGATGAGCAATCTTCTGCTTCCGCTGTCATCAGTCTCTTCATCAATGTTACTTGGTTACTTCCCTATGGTGCCGTAGAGCCATGCTGGTGAATGAGAGACTAATAGAGATCGATGTGGCTCTATGGGGGTGCTGCTTGGCGCTGTCAACAGGCTGCTAACTTGTTGGCTCCCACTGTGAGGACCCAGGCAGAGAGGTGTCTAGCTCATTGCCTGCAGCAGCACCACCCCCCACCCACCTCATGACAAGGAAAGATACTGTATGTCCTCTCTTCTCCAACATAATTGCCACTGTCAGTGTTTTAGCTCTCTGGAGATTACATAGGCCAACTCTGTCCTTGTACCCAAGAGAAGAGACTTCAGCTAAGACACTGGCGTGTCATTGTCATGGCTGTGTGTGAACCGTGAACGTTGACTGACCCCAGCTGCCTCTCTCTCTCGTGGGCCTGTGGGCCGGCCGTTCCCGTCCCCTCTCCCCAAACAATGGCATGTTGTTCTCCTACCATCCCTCCCTCTCTGTCCGCTGGGCTCGCACATCTGCATCCTCCCGTCCTCCACCTCCCCTCCTCCCCCCTCCACATGACTCCCACCGGGGAGGCTCCTCATGACCATGGCGTATCAGTGCTTGATACCTCGTCATCGGGGAGAGTGCATACATTTCCCCCTTTGTTTTCTCCAGAGGGACAGGGCAAGGGAAGGAGTGCAGTGACATTTGGATGTGTTTGGGGTGGGGGGCCACTGTGCCCGGCCAAGAGCCTTTTCCTGCAACCTCTCCCGAACTGAACTCTGTGTTTATGGATTAGGTCTGGCCAGCAGCCCTGCATGCCACCACGCCCACTAACACACACACGCACACTAACACACACGCGCGCATGCACACACACGCATACACACATGTACATACACACTTCACTGGGCCTTGGCCTGATTGGTCTGACTAACATTACCCTTTATCCACATTAGAGAGAGGAGAGGAGAGGAGAGGAGAGGAGAGGAGAGGAGAGGAGAGGAGAGGAGAGGAGAGGAGAGGGAGGGAGAGGAGAGGAGAGGAGAGGAGAGGAGAGGAGAGGAGAGGAGAGGAGAGGAGAGGAGAGGAGAGGACGATAATGGAAGAGAAGAGAAAGAGGTGTCAGAGTGTAGAGAAAAGTACAGAGATGTTGATGTTACCTGCTCACTCTACACTCTTAGAAAAAGGGTTCCAAAAGGGTTATTCAGCTGTCCCCATAGGAGAACCCTTTTTGGTTCCAGGTTATCCTATGGGGACCGCCGAAACGTTTTAGGTTCTAGATAGCACCTTTTTTTCTAAGAATGTAAGATGTCGCTCAATATGAGATAGAGACAGAATATCACTTTGTTAGTTTATCCTACAATTTCAGACAAATCATGTCTCTATTTCAGCATATCCTTTCGCAGTCTACAATGACTCCCCACTGTCTGACTACCCCGGTGCTGTAAGGCTTACCCTAGTTCAGTGAATGCTAATAAGAGCTGTGTTTGAGAGGAGTCCTGGTTGTGTTTGTTTTCTGGGCCTAGCTGGCTGGCTTCATACCCAGACGCAGATCAGCTGCACTGATAGCACAGGAAAACCAGGGCATGCAACCTCCCCTCCGCAGCCTCCCCTCCCCTCCACTCCAACCTCCAACCCACCCTCCAATCAGAATACACTCTCACTCACAACCGTTGCCTTATGACCCCATTCAACTTAAGCCCCTCCACCCACACACACACACACACACACACACACAGGTGTGTATGTCTGTACATTTGCGTTGGTATTTATTTTTCTACATTGTGAGTTTGTTTTAGGAAGAATGTGTTCATTGGTGCATGGTTATCAGTGGGTTTCATGAGAACATGTCTGTTTGTGTTTTTGTGTACAATGAGTGTATGTGTTGGTTAGTTTCTCTGTGTGCGTTAGCATTGTGTGAATTCTCACTCAGGAAATCGCAGGTTCTGCCTTCTCGCACAGGATGTGTGTTGTGAATTCACTCACCCAGTCACTAGAAAAGTGCATCCTATAGGTGGTACAGAGTGGAACCTACCATACGAGAAAGCATATTAAAACATTCAGCGAGTTCACAGCTCCACAGAGCAAGGGGACAACACTATGGTACATAGCACGGAGTCATCTCTCCTCATAGCAGACACAGACACACACCCACTGCCGTTCAATGCTCACACACACTCATGTAAAGCCTCGTGTAGGATTTGCACAATAACAGAGAAAGAAACGTTGCTCAATCATGTCCGACTTGTTGATCTTGTTCACCGCCCCTTTGCTAACGATAGGATTCTTGGGTTTATGGTTTTATTCCATTCTTTGTGAGCCACAGGCACGACAGGCTAATGATAGGGTGTGGGAGAGGGTACGCCTGGAGAGTGGAGGCACAGAGAATGACACGGGGCAGACAGCATGGAACCCTGACGTGACATGAGTGGCCTCACATCTCTCCGGGATTAGCATTAGCACGCGTGCTCACTAGTGTTAGCATTGCTAGCACCATAGGGCCCACACCTATAACCACAACCTAGCCTTTTTAGGGTCAAAGTGACAGTAATCACGGTCTGAGGTGCGTTAGCTTCTCCATTTGAGTTATGCTAAGAAACTAGCTCTATATGAGGAAGTGGCCGAGCAAGCTCACCTCTTAAGCACCGTTCAGACAGATGTGGTCAGTGTGTGGATGACTGTGAGAAAGTGCCTGTGTGCACTGACTGTACTATGGTATGAGTATGTACAGTAGTAGGAGGTTTGAGTGTTCTCCTTCCCTTTGTGAAATCTCAACAACATTTAGTGGCCCCACCCTCTCCTCACGTTGAACTCTGGGTGTGGACACACACATCATACTGGACTAAATAGTAAAGTGAATTCCACAGTGTTTTGGACAAAATTCCTATTCACTCAAGAAGAGCGTGTTATTGAGACCCAGAGTGTATTTGGTGCCAAAAGAGAGAGAGAGAGAGAGTGTGTGTGTGTGTGTGTGTGTGTGTGTGTGTGTGTGTGTGTGTGTGTGTGTGTGTGTGTGTGTGTGTGTGTGTGTGTGTGTGTGCTGTTCCTCCCTACACACCCTGGTCAGTAGACGAGGGACAGAGAGAGAAGACAGCGCTCTTGACGGCCCGTAATTTTCTCAGTGAAACCAATTCAATTGAATCACAAGCAGAACGAATGGAATTAGGCGCGGGAATTTGCTTAAGTTGCCATCTTCGCACAGACAATGATTTAGTGTTCAGGCAATGGGTTAGTGTTCACGGGACGACCTCACGTCACATTGCCAGGAGAATGAAGGGAAGAAGAAAAAAGGAAGACAAGGAATGGAAAGAGAGACAGATTGCCCTGGTCCACATATACAGCAGATGAGAGAGAGAGATGGAAAGGGGGCACTGGCAGGGGAGAGAGGGAAGAGGTTTGCGAGAATCTAGTGAGAAATACCAAGAGAACAATGTGAACCAAAACAATGGGTTACCGATGGGTTAACTGTTTAATCTGAGCACATATTTGTGAAGATTAGCAGATATGAACAGACTTTTCATCCAGACTGTTTCTGTCTGCAGTCTCTCTCCTACCTCAGCTTATCTCTCTCTCTGTGTTGGGGGGGTGGGGGCTCTTGGCCGTGCTGGCCTGGGTCTTGTGATGGGGGATCAGTCACAAGACGGGCAGACAGGCCCTGGATCTGTGGTTCTCAGGGGGTTCCAGCCAGACACGGGTGCCCCCTCCTCCCTTTCTAACACAGGTGGAAGAGTGGGACAGAGTGGTCGGGAAATATAGGCAGGCGCCAACTCGAAATATCAAAACTATGTCCTACCCCGACAGCCTAAACACTTCATATTGACTATACACATTACTGGTTTGCAATATCAAAGTATATTTGGGAGCAGAAATCAATGCTGCGAGGAAGCATATAAAAAGGCTCTCCTTTTTTGGCATCCTTCAGGTTAAGCAATTTCTCATCTCTCCACCTCCACACCCGCATACACACTCGTCTACTCTCAGCTGGCTCTAGGTAAGTCGTTATATGGTTATTGGGTCGGTGTTACTGGCTGATCTGTCACATATTACCCCTGGATGAGCTTCTGATTGCTTCCAAATGCCTCCTGTTTTGCCTGGAGGAAAAACAGCCAATGAATCAAAATGGCTCCTTTGCTCAGTCGTCGCCGCCAATTTGGCCTGGGTTTCCCTGGCAACGCAAACTTGGTTTCTCTCTGAGGACAGAACGACAGGGAGAGATAGTTCTAGCTGTTAGGAGGCAGGCTGACTCACTGACAATGCCATCCAACAGCAACACCGTTGCTCTTGTTATTTCATCAAGTTCTTGCCTGCGTTCCAAATGATACCCTCTTCCCTACACAGTGCACTACTTTTGACCAAAGCCATATTGGCCCTGGTCAAAGTTAGTGCACCACATAGGTGTCATTTGGGACACCGACCTTTCCTCTTTTTCCTTGCCAGGCTTGAACACAGTGAGAAATGTCTATTGAGTTCCCATAGGCTCAAGGTCTCCTCAGAGCAGAGCCAGGAGAGAATTGGTCCCATTCTTGATTCTTTTCTTTGTAAGAGTCAAAGGGGAGGGGAGGTCTGCCTGTAAGACTTAGAAACCAGCGACTACAATAGATTACAATATAACCTCTCCTTGGTTACTTTTGTCTCTGTCTACTCAAGCTTATGGTGTGTGAGTAAGTGTGACCAAGGCAGTGGACCACAACTCCATCTCAACATGTTGCTGATGATAACCACAGTCAATCACGGCAGTTTAAATATGCTTGAGACAGGCGTCTGTTTGAATGTAAATGTCCGTGTTGTGAAAGCTCTGTTTGCGTTGCTCTATTGGCTCTGGCCTCAGATAAGACGCGGCCTTTACTTGGTCAGGCATGAGTGACCTTTAGGGGTCATGTTCAGTTCACATCCTCCACCCAGTCAGCCTCCCTCTGTCCTCTCTGTTCTGCCCCACAGTAAACCTATTGAGACCAGGCTTAAGACACACACAGTGACACACACACACACACATACAGTATGTTCAGAAACAGTGAATCATACACACACTGATACTACATCATTCAGCCATGCTGATGTAAGGTACACCTACAGAAAGCAATGCTCTCACACAACTGCCACTTTGTCTACAAAGGTCATCACAGACAATACATTGTTCGTCGTTTCAAAGATGTATTCCCATATGAGAAGGTTTTGCTTCAACTCGCACAGTTACGAAACAATGTTTTCTTGTTTTCTTGACCCCGTGTCACACATTGCTCCCATAGCCAAAACAAATACCCCAAATTACCCTAGATTCTTAGTCAGGTCATCTTGCATGAAGCTAAAGTCAACCAGTGTCATCTGACGTACAATGGCCACTTTCTGTAGTTGTGGATGTTTGTGTGTCTCTACGTCTTTGTGTGGGTGTTCCTTTCTGCCAAGGGCGGCGGGTAGGAGGTAATGTGATGTGTGTTTAATGCTCTCCTTACTTACTCCTGAGCCACACACACACACACAGCCAGCCTCTTATTGACTGACCTGGCCTGTCACAGTAAACAAAACAAATCACATTTCCCTGCAATAGAATGGATGTACATAATGGCATTTATGGGTGCCTCAAGACATATTTATATCAGCTGAGTTGAATTGAGTTGGAGGTGTCTCCCTGAGTGAGTGTCTCTTGAGGTAATGGCTAGTGAAGCTGGGATAGAAGTTATTTGGTATTATACCTCTTCCCCATAGTTACCATGTTGAGAGAAACAACTAAGACTTAAACTACGGGATACATACACAAGTCTTAACCACCCTATCGTCGCTCTGCTTTATTGGCATGAATGGGTGGTCGCCACGGTCGCCAAAGCAATGTATATATTAGTATTACACACTGTATTACACACATTGTATATACTAGTATTACACACTGTATTACACACAATGTATATATTAGTATTACACACTGCATTACACACAATGTATATATTAATATTACACACTGTATTACACACAATGTATATATTAGTATTACACATGGCATTACACACAATGTATATACTAGTATTACACACTGTATTACACACAATGTATATATTAGTATTACACACTGTATTACACACAATGTATATATTGGTATTACACACTGTATTACACACAATGTATATATTAGTATTACACACTGTATTACACACAATGTATATATTAGTATTACACACTGTATTACACACAATGTATATATTAGTATTACACACTGCATTACACACAATGTATATACTAGTATTACACACTGTATTACACACAATGTATATATTAGTATTACACACTGTATTACACACAATGTATATATTGGTATTACACACTGTATTACACACAATGTATATATTAGTATTACACACTGTATTACACACAATGTATATATTAGTATTACACACTGTATTACACACAATGTATATATTAGTATTACACACTGTATTACACACAATGTATATATTAGTATTACACACTGTACTACACACAGTGTATATATTAGTATTTTACACACTGTATGACACACAATGTATATATTAGTATTATACACTGTATTACACACAATGTGTATATTAGTATTACACACTGTACTACACACAATGTATATATTAGTATTACACACTGTATTACACACAATGTATATATTAGTATTACACACTGTATTCCACACAATGTATATATTAGTATTACACACTGTATTACACACAATGTATATATTAGTATTACACACTGTATTACACACAATGCATATATTAGTATTACACACTGTATTACACACAATGTATATATTAGTATTACACACTGTATTACACACAATGTATATATTAGTATTACACACTGTATTACACACAATGTATACACTAGTATTACACGCTGTATTACACACAATGTGTATATTAGGATTACACACTGCATTACACACAATGTATATATTAATATTACACACTGTATTACACACTGTATTACACACAATGTATATATTAATATTACACACTGTATTACACACTGTATTACACACAATGTATATATTAGTATTACACACTGTATTACACACAATGAATATATTAGTATTACACACAATGTATATATTAGTATTACACACTGTACTACATACAATGTATATATTAGTATTACACACTGTATTACACACAATGTTTATGTTAGTATTACACACTGTATTACACACAATGTATATATTAGTATTACACACTGTATTACACACAATGTATACACTAGTATTACACACTGTATTACACACAATGTGTATATTAGGATTACACACTGCATTACACACAATGTATATATTAATATTACACACTGTATTACACACTGTATTACACACAATGTATATATTAGTATTACACACTGTATTACACACAATGTATATATTAGTATTACACACAATGTATATATTAGTATTACACACTGTATTCCACACAATGTATATATTAGTATTACACACTGTATTACACACAATGTATACACTAGTATTACACACTGTATTACACACAATGTGTATATTAGGATTACACACTGCATTACACACAATGTATATATTAATATTACGCACTGTATTACACACTGTATTACACACAATGTATATAATAGTATTACACACTGTATTACACACAATGTATATATTAGTATTACACACTGTAGTACACACAATGTATATATTAGTATTAAACACTGTACTACACACAATGTATATATTAGCATTACACACTGTAAATGAACAACATGTTTGAGCAACAATAATAACATATCAACAAAAAGCAACAATTAAGAAATGTAATCTATTGGGTTTATGGGTTTACGTGTATGACATGTTGGGAGCTTTTGTCTCTGTTATACTATAACAGGACAGGACGTACAACCTGCAGCAACATTGTCTCTACGTTTTCTCCTAACAACCTCTCTCTCTCTCCAGGTGGGGTGGGCATCGCGGCCACCCAGCTGTGCCAGACAGTGAAGGACGTGACCGTGTTCGGGACGGCGTCGGCCAGTAAGCACGAGACCATCAGCCAGGGCGGAGTCACGCACTGCATTGACTACCGTACACGGGACTACGTGGAGGAAGTCCGCAAGATCAGCCCCAAAGGTGAGAGGTCAGGGGTCATCTGACCTATTTTACAGCACTGAGATGGGCTGCGTTTCAAATGGAACCCCAATGCCTAGAGTGAGGGGGGAAATTATATGATCCCCTGCTGATTTTGTACGTTTGCCCACTGACAAAGAAATGATCAGTCTATCATTTTAATGGTAGGTTTATTTGAACAGTGAGAGACAGAATAACAACAACAAAAATCCAGAAAAACGCATGTCAAAAATGTTATAAATTGATTTGCATTTTAATGAGGGAAATAAGTATTTGACCCCCTCTCAACCAGAAAGATTTCTGGCTCCCAGGTGTCTTTTATACAGGTAACAAACTGAGATTAGGAGCACACTCTTAAAGGGAGTGCTCCTAATCTCAGTTTGTTACCAGTATAAAAGACACCTGTCCACAGAAGCAATCAATCAATCAATCAGATTCCAAACTCTCCACCATGGCCAAGACCAAAGAGCTCTCCAAGGATGTCAGGGACAAGATTGTAGACCTACACAAGGCTGGAATGGGCTACAAGACCTTCGCCAAGCAGCTTGGTGAGAAGGTGACAACAGTTGGTGCAATTATTCGCAAATGGAAGAAACACAAAAGAACTGTCAATCTCCCTCGGGCCTGGGGCTCCATGCAAGATCTCACCTCGTGGAGTTGCAATGATCATGAGAATGGTGAGGAATCAACACAGAACTACACGGGAGGATCTTGTCAATGATCTCAAGGCAGCTGGGACCATAGTCACCAAGAAAACAATTGGTAACACACTATGCAGTGAAGCAGTGAAATCCTGCAGCGCCCGCAAGGTACCCCTGCTCAAGAAAGCACATATACATGCCCGTCTGAAGTTTGCCAATGAACATCTGAATGATTCAGAGGACAACTGGGTGACCCAAAACACACAGCCAAAGCAACAAAGGAGTGGCTCAAGAAGAAGCACATTAAGGTCCTGGAGTGGCCTAGCCAGACTCCAGACCTTAATCCCATAGAAAATCTGTGGAGGGAGCTGAAGGTTCGAGTTGCCAAACGTCAGCCTCGAAATCTTAATGACTTGGAGAAGATCTGCAAAGAGGAGTGGGACAAAATCCCTCCTGAGATGTGTGCAAACCTGGTGGCCCTCTACAAGAAACATCTGACCTCTGTGATTGCCAACAAGGGTTTTGCCACCAAGTACTAAGTCATGTTTTGCAGAGGGGTCAAGTACTTATTTCCCTCATTAAAATGCAATTTATAACAATTTTGACATGCGTTTTTCTGGATTTTTTCATTGTTATTCTGTCTCTCACTGTTCAAATAAACCTACCATGAAAATTATAGACTGATCATTTCTTTGACAGTGGGTAAACGTACAAAATCAGCAGGGGATCAAATACTTTTTTCCCTCAATGTATATAGTGCACCCTATGGGCCCTAGTCGAAAGTAGTTCACAACATAGGGAATTGGGCGCCATTTGGGACACAAGCATGGTGTGACCCATAATTTCCACAATATGATCCATGAGATACAGTGCCTTGCGAAAGTATTCGGCCCCCTTGAACTTTGCGACCTTTTGCCACATTTCAGGCTTCAAACATAAAGATATAAAACTGTATTTTTTTGTGAAGAATCAACAACAAGTGGGACACAATCATGAAGTGGAACGACATTTATTGGATATTTCAAACTTTTATAACAAATCAAAAACTGAAAAATTGGGCGTGCAAAATTATTCAGCCCCCTTAACATTTAAGTCATTTAGCAGACGCTCTTATCCAGAGCGACTTACAAATTGGTGAATTCACCTTCTGACATCCAGTGGAACAGCCACTTTACAATAGTGCATCTAAATCATTAAGGGGGGTGGTGAGAAGGATTACTTATCCTATCCTAGGTATTCCTTGAAGAGGTGGGGTTTCAGGTGTCTCCGGAAGGTGGTGATTGACTCCGCTGTCCTGGCGTCGTGAGGGAGTTTGTTCCACCATTGGGGGGCCAGAGCAGCGAACAGTTTTGACTGGGCTGAGCGGGAACTGTACTTCCTCAATGGTAGGGAGGCGAGCAGGCCAGAGGTGGATGAACGCAGTGCCCTTGCTTGGGTGTAGGGCCTGATCAGAGCCTGGAGGTACTGCGGTGCCGTTCCCCTCACAGCTCCGTAGGCAAGCACCATGGTCTTGTAGCGGATGCGAGCTTCAACTGGAAGCCAGTGGAGAGAGCGGAGGAGCGGGGTGACGTGAGAGAACTTGGGAAGGTTGAACACCAGACGGGCTGCGGCGTTCTGGATGAGTTGTAGGGGTTTAATGGCACAGGCAGGGAGCCCAGCCAACAGCGAGTTGCAGTAATCCAGACGGGAGATGACAAGTGCCTGGATTAGGACCTGCGCCGCTTCCTGTGTGAGGCAGGGTCGTACTCTGCGGATGTTGTAGAGCATGAACCTACAGGAACGGGCCACCGCCATGATGTTGGTTGAGAACGACAGGGTGTTGTCCAGGATCACGCCAAGGTTCTTAGCGCTCTGGGAGGAGGACACAATGGAGTTGTCAACCGTGATGGCGAGATCATGGAACGGGCAGTCCTTCCCCGGGAGGAAGAGCAGCTCCGTCTTGCCGAGGTTCAGCTTGAGGTGGTGATCCGTCATCCACACTGATATGTCTGCCAGACATGCAGAGATGCGATTCGCCACCTGGTCATCAGAAGGGGGAAAGGAGAAGATTAATTGTGTGTCGTCTGCATAGCAATGATAGGAGAGACCATGTGAGGTTATGACAGAGCCAAGTGACTTGGTGTATAGCGAGAATAGGAGAGGGCCTAGAACAGAGCCCTGGGGGACACCAGTGGTGAGAGCGCGTGGCGAGGAGACAGATTCTCGCCACGCCACCTGGTAGGAGCGACCTGTCAGGTAGGACGCAATCCAAGCGTGGGCCGCGCCGGAGATGCCCAACTCGGAGAGGGTGGAGAGGAGGATCTGATGGTTCACAGTATCGAAGGCAGCCGATAGGTCTAGAAGGATGAGAGCAGAGGAGAGAGAGTTAGCTTTAGCAGTGCGGAGCGCCTCCGTGATGCAGAGAAGAGCAGTCTCAGTTGAATGACTAGTCTTGAAACCTGACTGATTTGGATCAAGAAGGTCATTCTGAGAGAGATAGCGGGAGAGCTGGCCAAGGACGGCACGTTCAAGAGTTTTTGAGAGAAAAGAAAGAAGGGATACTGGTCTGTAGTTGTTGACATCGGAGGGATCGAGTGTAGGTTTTTTCAGAAGGGGTGCAACTCTCGCTCTCTTGAAGACGGAAGGGACGTAGCCAGCGGTCAGGGATGAGTTGATGAGCGAGGTGAGGTAAGGGAGAAGGTCCCCGGAAATGGTCTGGAGAAGAGAGGAGGGGATAGGGTCAAGCGGGCAGGTTGTTGGGCGGCCGGCCGTCACAAGAAGCGAGATTTCATCTGGAGAGAGAGGGGAGAAAGAGGTCAGAGCACAGGGTAGGGCAGTGTGAGCAGAACCAGCGGTGTCGTTTGACTTAGCAAACGAGGATCGGATGTCGTCGACCTCCTTAAGTTAATACTTTGTAGCGCCACCTTTTGCTGCGATTACAGCTGTAAGTCGCTTGGAGTATGTCTCTATCAGTTTTGCACATCAAGAGACTGAAATTCTTTCCCATTCCTCCTTGCAAAACAGCTTGAGCTCAGTGAGGTTGGATGGAGAGCATTTGTGAACAGCAGTTTTCAGTTCTTTCCACAGATTCTCGATTGGATTCAGGTCTGGACTTTGACTTGGCCATTCTAACACCTGGATATGTTTATTTTTGAACCATTCCATTGTAGATTTTGCTTTATGTTTTGGATCATTGTCTTGTTGGAAGACAAATCTCCGTCCCAGTCTCAGGTCTTTTGCAGACTCCATCAGGTTTTCTTCCAGAATGGTCCTGTATTTGGCTCCATCCATCTTCCCATCAATTTTAACCATCTTCCCTGTCCCTGCTGAAGAAAAGCAGGCCCAAACCATGATGCTGCCACCACCATGTTTGACAGTGGGGATGGTGTGGTCAGGGTGATGCGCTGTGTTGCTTTTACGCCAAACATAACATTTTGCATTGTTGCCAAAAAGTTCAATTTTGGTTTCATCTGACCAGAGCACCTTCTTCCACATGTTTGGTGTGTCTCCCAGGTGGCTTGTGGCAAACTTTAAACAACACTTTTTATGGATATCTTTAAGAAATGGCTTTCTTCTTGCCACTCTTCCATAAAGGCCAGATTTGTGCAATATACGACTGATTGTTGTCCTATGGACAGAGTCTCCCACCTCAGCTGTAGATCTCTGCAGTTCATCCAGAGTGATCATGGGCCTCTTGGCTGCATCTCTGATCAGTCTTCTCCTTGTATGAGCTGAAAGTTTAGAGGGACGGCCAGGTCTTGGTAGATTTGCAGTGGTCTGATACTCCTTCCATTTCAATATTATCGCTTGCACAGTGCTCCTTGGGATGTTTAAAGCTTGGGAAATCTTTTTGTATCCAAATCCGGCTTTAAACTTCTTCACAACAGTATCTCGGACCTGCCTGGTGTGTTCCTTGTTCTTCATGATGCTCTCTGTGCTTTTAACGGACCTCTGAGACTATCACAGTGCAGGTGCATTTATACGGAGACTTGATTACACAAAGGTGGATTGTATTTATCATCATTAGTCATTTAGGTCAACATTGGATCATTCAGAGATCCTCACTGAACTTCTGGAGAGAGTTTGCTGCACTGAAAGTAAAGGGGCTGAATAATTTTGCACGCCCAATTTTTCAGTTTTTTATTTGTTAAAAAAGTTTGAAATATCCAATAAATGTCGTTCCACTTCATGATTGTGTCCCACTTGTTGTTGATTCTTCACAAAAAAAATACAGTTTTATATCTTTATGTTTGAAGCCTGAAATGTGGCAAAAGGTCGCAAAGTTCAAGGGGGCCGAATACTTTCGCAAGGCACTGTACGTATACTGAGATGGCTAATGGGCCCTGGGTCATGCAGCCTTTGGTCCGAAGGAATACTCTG
This sequence comes from Oncorhynchus masou masou, assembly GCF_036934945.1. Lineage (NCBI taxonomy): Eukaryota > Metazoa > Chordata > Actinopteri > Salmoniformes > Salmonidae > Oncorhynchus > Oncorhynchus masou. The sequence goes on along the minus strand of NC_088225.1, from coordinate 4,809,693 downwards.
TAGTTGCAGTGTTGTGTTCGTAAAATTGTGTTTGTCTTCCATTTGCAGATAACAACATTTCGCTGTGTCACGACTCTCAGCCCTGATAGCTGGGGTGCATTTGAGACGGTCGGAGGTGTAATAGGCACAGAAAAGTGTTTTTCCACTCAGACAAAGTATTTGAGAAGCCTGTGACTCAGTGTGGATCACATCCCCCAACGTATCCCCAAGGCCAGGGCACATAAGATTCGTCCCGCTTTCTGCCAAAGGAGACATTCAATTC